>NW_022729070.1:0-14789 GCF_011630105.1 Anneissia japonica | reverse complement strand
TAGTCCGCACTTGATGGAGTTACTCATAACTCTTTTCCCGCATACACCACATGGGTTTATTTTGGCCTCTTCTACCACCTGTGTACCACCACTGGCTTCCAGCACTTTTGTCTTTACCATGTTAACTTTCAGGCCTTTACTTTCAAAGGCCTCTTTCAACTTCCTGAAATCTTGCTCTAGCTGATCCATAGACTCAGCCATCAACACCAGGTCATCTGCATATAATAGATTCCACAATGTGTCTTTCTTTATTGCTTTTGTCAGGACATCAATTACTGTTGCGAACAACAGTGGTGACAAGACTGAACCCTGGTGAAGACCTACTCCCACGCTAAAACTCTCTGAGAAGCCATTACCACATTTGATTTTTGTGTGAGCTTCTTCATACAGTACCATGACATATTTCACCAGACCTTCTGGAACCATTCTTTTACGTAATGCCCAAGCGATAACAGAGCGTGGTATTCTATCAAAAGCTTTCTCCAGATCTACAAAACACATAAACAGTTTCTTCCTTTTATCATGATGACATTCTGCATCCTTCTCGCAATGAAGATAGCATCTACTGTACCCTTTCCTGGCATAAAACCAAACTGCATATCATCAATTTTGATAATATCTCGCAATCTCCTCTCCAAAACTCGTTCTATCACCTTCATACCCTGCTCCAGTAGTTTCACCCCACGATATGAACCACAATCCATCACACTTCCTTTTCCCTTATAGATTGGTATTAAGATGCTTAGCTTCCAATCATCCGGCATACTGGCACCTTTCATAATATCATTTGCCACCTGATATAATACTTCTACTCCATGCTGTGATGATATGAAATGTTCTTTTGTAATGCCCGATGGCCCCCCTGCTTTCCCATTTTTTGAGGTGTTCAGCGCTTTCTTCACTTCTTCTCTCGTAATGCCTTCCACTGGTCCTTCTACTTTCTCTGCATCCACTACACCATCCCACTCGTTCTCCTTATTCATAATACTTTCCATATAAGTTCTCCAGATCTTCCCTCTATCCACTTCATCAAAGTAGATTTTACCATCCTTACCCTTGATGCAGTTACTTTCATAGATATCCTGTGACTCTTTCCTTAAAATTCTTAACTTTTTGAAGATGGCTTGGCCCCCTCTACTCAGCATTTCCAGCTCTTTCTCCGTTTCTTTCTTCATGGCTGCAGCAACTACTTTCTTAGCCTTCTTCTTGTTCCTCTTATACCTTGCCTTATTTTGCTCCGTGTTCTGCTTCTGCATGTGCTTGAAACTAACCTTCTTCTTTGCAATTGCTTCTTGCACTTCCTCATTCCACCACCAGGTTTCACCCTGAGGTGTCTTGCCTTTGCTCACTCCACATACTTCTTTGGTTGCGTTCAGAGCACATAGTTTATATTTTAGCCATGTATCCTTTTCTGAGCTACACATCCACAATTCATCCAACATCCATTACCAGTAAGCTGTGTTGAAGTTCCCCTGAAATCACCTTCACATTTTGGATCTTTTTTCGCCATTCATTCTCTACCAACATAAAGTCGATTTGAGTTTCTGCAACACCGGATTGAAATGTTGCCTTTCTTTTATTTTTAAACCAAGTGTTACCCACTACTAAATTTGATTCTGCGCAGAACTCCAGCAACCTTCTTCCTTCTCTATTTCGTGTACCTATACTAAAACCTCCATGAATTCCTTCATAACCATCTATATCCTTTCCAATGTGGCCATTGAAGTCACCTGCTACGACTAAGAACTCTTTTTTTCCTTTCAATCCCAATTCTTCTACTAAGTCGTCGTAAAATTTATTTTTCTCTACTTCATCTCGGCCAACTTGTGGTGCATAACAGCTAACCACTCTTATTACTTGCTTCCCCTGTACTATTACTACAAAAATACAACAATAATTCTGTCACTTTTTCTCCGTACTTCGATAACTTGACCTGAAAGCTCCTCCTTTATCATTACCCCAACACCTGCAGAGACATCACCGCCTTTCCACCAGAACTTGTATCTTTCACCTTTAGCTCCAATAAATCGTGCACTACCTCCTTTCCATCTTGTCTCTTGCAAGCAACATATATCCACCCGTCGCGTTCTTAATTCTTCTACCAACTCCATACTTCTACCAACCATGGAACCAATGTTCCAGCTTCCAAACCTCAATTTCGACCACACATCAGGCCCAAACGAGCCGCCATGAGGAAGACCAATTCTTCGCGGCCTTGATTGAGGGTCTGTACCTTTCTTTTTGACGTAGGCTGGTACCGCCCACGGCAACCTCCGGGCTGGCTGCTGCCCATATTGTAGTTTACTGCCATGTTGAGTTATTGGTGCGTTTTGTTTTTATGATGAGCCTGCCCTAGCTTACCATCAACCCATAACCCTAGGGGATAGGATGGATGCTCGTTGGTTCTACAATGAACTCTTCCAGGCTTTGACCAATATGTTCTTCCATCAGGGAGTCCACACACCCTCCACACACAGAACTCCATGTGCGGATAACGAGCTTAATCCGCCCGGGTTTGGAGTCAGAGTTTTCCTTCTCTTAGGTGAATAACCTTACGAGGCTAACGAGTTTCACCCGCCCGGGTTTGAAATCAAAGTTGTCCTTCTCTTAGAACCCTCATATTTTAGCCTGGAACTGCAAGGCACCAGTTACCATGGTGTGCCACGAGGAGGCAATATAAGAGTCTTGACTTAGTAGAAGCTATATACCACCAGGAAGGACTTATGCACTTGGCCTTCTTTCACTCAACTGAGCTAGATGGCGACTGCATCCCTAAGAATACGGTACTAGACGCTATCTAGATGTGTATAAGAGACAGTCCATAGACTCAGCCATCAACACCAGGTCATCTGCATATAATAGATTCCACAATGTGTCTTTCTTTACCGCTTCTGTCTGGATTGAAGAACTTGATGTCTGTCTCTTATACACATCTAGATGTGTATAAGAGACAGCTAATGAACTGTGAAGAGAATAGAAAATCTGTAAGAACAATGTTATGGATCAATGGTCAGAATCAATGATATAGGCCTAAATGATAAACAGAGGACTATAATCTTAAGGCTGTAATAGATATGGCCTATGTGAAGCAGGAAATAGAGCATAAATAGGCATATATATTACTAACTATGTATAATGGAGATATAAAATCAGGGCATATATGAACAAAAATATAAATATAAATATATATGCTTAAAATTGATGCAGAAAATTAAATGATATAATATATTGAACGATATGCTATGATAAGTATAAGGTCTTATTTGGCGAATGAATATGAAGATGCGAAGCCCAAATCTTTATTTGCACCACATTTATGTGTATTTAATTTAAGGATCCATCTAATTTCGGCGCATCGTCTATCTGCCAATGACCTAAATCCGCTGGCTATAAGAATGAATTTCATATTATTTAATGAGTGGTTAACTTGATTAAAATGCTTAGCTACAGGAAGGTTATATTTATTTTTATTTATTTATTTATTAATAACCATAAAAGTTCTATCTTATTTGGTGTACCACTTGTAACGGGGTTTGCTATGTCGGAGAAACGGGTTGCTTTTTCCGTAACAGATGTAATAACCATAAAAGTTCTATCTTATTTGGTGTACCACTTGTAACGGGGTTTGCTATGTCGGAGAAACGGGTTGCTTTTTCTGTAACAGATGTAATAACCATAAAAGTTCTATCTTATTTGGTGTACCACTTGTAACGGGGTTTGCTATGTCGGAGAAACGGGTTGCTTTTTCCGTAACAGATGTAATAACCATAAAAGTTCTATCAGAAATAAATATAACCTATATATATATTATACCATTCTTTTTTATATCAATTTATCATTTCACATTAAATACAATATCTGATGTCAGACTTTTTCCAATATATAATGGAATATAATAAATACAAATACATGTTACTACTTTTGATGTTATTCTTTGACTATGCAGTACAGTAAACATATTTAAAAGAACAAAACATGTTTTACATGGTGGTCACCTTGAAATTTAATATGGCTGCTAAATGACCTTGACTTAAAATGGCTGTCAGAATGACCTCTGATGAAATAGTTCCTATCAAATTTTGTGAGCTTATGTATGATTTTGCTGTAAAACATGACCACTTACAAACTTATTTATTATAAAATAAGATTTTATACGTATTTAACAGAAAAATGAAATTGAATGATCTTAAATGACCATCTGACCATGTCACAAGTGCTATAAATCATTGACCATGAAAATGTATTTTTAGACATCATAATTCTTATTGGAAGTAGTTTAAAAGTCGTTATATTGATAAATATATGTTTTGCGTGGCAGCCATTTTGAAATTCAAGATGGCCGCCAGAATGACCTCAAATGAAATATTGTAGTTCATAGTAAAAATTTTTAATTCTGAGATCCTGGGTATGATTATAATGTAAAATTTGACAATTACGTAATTTTAAAGATACCATACAACATTTGACCTTGAATGACCTTAAGTGACCCATTTGTGGTATTCTGACCAGGTCAAATATGATATGATGGTATTCCTCGATCATATAAACATACTCTTCGACATTAGAATTATAATTTAAAGTGATTTAGAAGCGGAGATATAGATAAACATAGGTTTTATAAGGCTACCATTTTGAAATCCAAGATGGCCGCCATAATGACCTCGGATGAGGTGCATGAAAATATATTTTTAGACATCATAATTCTTATTGGAAATAGTTAAAAGTCGATATATTGATAAATATATGTTTTGCGTGGCAGCCATTTTGAAATTCAAGATGGCCGCCAGAATGACCTCAAATGAAATATTGTAGTTCATAGTAAAAATTTTTAAATCTGAGATCCTGGGTATGATTATAATGTAAAATTTGACAATTACGTAATTTTAAAGATACCATACAATATTTGACCTTGAATGACCTTAAGTGACCCATTTGTGGCAATCTGACCAGGTCAAATATGATATGATGGTATTCCTCGATCATATAAACATACAAAGTGATTTAGAAGCGGAGATATAGATAAACATAGGTTTTATAAGGCTACCATTTTGAAATCCAAGATGGCCGCCATAATGACCTCGGATGAGGTGGTTCCTACCAAAAATTCAATGCTATGACCATAAGGAGCATGTAAAAAAAAATTGGTGCTTTTGTCCAGAACGTCCACATTAAGTCCAATTTGGCCCTAAGCTGCCGTACTACAGAGGCCTAGAATGGCAATATCTCACATCAGACAACATTAGGCTAATTTGTAGGGCATCTGGCAAAAAATAAAAATAAATTCACTCACATTTTTTTTAATCTGTGAAGAAAAAAACTAAAAAAAAAACTTTTTTAAAGTTTTTTTTTGTTTTTACACCCCTATTTTTTCAGTGAGTTAGGGGCGGGTGGAGGAGGGCAAACAAACATTTTTTTTTTTGTTGGCCTTATAATAATAGCATAATCCCAATTGTTTAAATGTATTAGTTTTTTAATGCTAGCATTTATTTTTACATTTTTTCTTCAGGTTATCCGATGCGTTTAACCTTCTTTGTGTCACCTTATGATTTGTTGAATGTCGAGAAAAAGACTTCAACCATTCTTAATATGTCAGGTAAGATTTGGGGATCCATAATATGGGAGTGAGTTTATTAAACATCAGTTACATTTTGGAGTAGGTGTATGAGATATCAGTTGCACTGGCTCCTGAGATATCAGTTGCACTATGGAGTGGGTGCATGAGTTACCAGTTGCATTGGGGAGTGGGTGTATGAGATATCAATTTCATAGGGGAGTTAGTGTACGAGATATCAGTTACACAAGCTAGTGGTTGCATGAGATCAGTTGCAATATAACTGGCTGTATGAGATATTGCATTTAAATCCCATTGAGATTGGTGATGAATAAATTAAGGTGCTGTCCAGTGCTAAAAGCCTTGGAGTAGAGATAGCTTCACAACTTTCTATGTCAAATTAAATCTTCAAGGTGTGGCACCGCAATACCTATCTGAAATAGTCGAAAGGCACTTTCCAAGTCGAAATCTCGGATCACAATATAAGTTTCCAGTGGCGGATCTAGGACTTAGCAATGGGGAGTGAATAATAGAGGTGAGAAGGACCGAGCGGTTGTGGGGAGGAGGGTGGAGGTTGAGTTGAGCATCCCTTCACATTTGAGATTTTTTAAAAATTAGTAGACTGAAATGGTCTTAGATGACATCTGAAAAGAAGTAAGCTTAAAATTGAAAGTGTATGTTTTACCAGAGTTCACGAAAAAATGATACACACAAGACGAGTGACAATTATTATTTTTTTTTTCCTAAACGATGGGGGGTGCCTGGCCACCTTATTCACCCCCTCTAGATCCACTACTGGTTTCTAGTAAAGAAAAAGCCAGTAAAAAAATTATGATCTGATGGCAAAAATTCAAAAAATTTATTTAAAGATCATGCCTTTGAGAATCTTTATTAATGATTTTTAAACACTTTACCATTATACAGTCACTCTAGTTCTTCTAAAAACCAAAGCTAACCAAAATTAGCAAAAAAACTTTTGTAAATAAATGTCTTAGATCCATCATGAATATATACTGGGCAGAAACAATCAGTAATGAACAAATCTAGGGGAAAAAAAACTGATCAGGAAAGAATGGACAGATTTGCGGTGGGGCTGGATTGGTCATACACTTAAAAAACCACTCGATAACATTACTAGTCAAGCCTTGAAATGGAAGCCACAGGGAAAAAGAAATGAAAGTCACTCAAGAAACAGTTTGTGGAGGCAAGGAGACAGTGTACTCTCTGGACCAGCTTAAAACAGTGTGCGATGGTGGGCTATTTCCAAGGACCCATGCTCCACAAGGAGTTGAAGGGGTTAATTCAAAGTAATAATAATATGATATGGTGTTGAGTACTCGAATAAAGCAATATATAGACAATAATATCACAGCAATATAACTCAACGGAACAAATTTATAGTTTTCTCATGGTTAGTCACTCACATGGGCATCTCTTCTATCATCACACAGGACGACAGTATGAAACACCACATTTCCCACTCTCTAAATTTAGGAAGTGACTGTATACAATGTCAACTCAGTTACTTTAACTGTAACTGCTGTTGAAAGTTTGTATATTGTACAGAGTGTCTTGGTTCAATAAACACCACTTGAATTTACTGGCAATAGCTTGGTCACGTTACCGAAAGAAGCGTTCCCAAATTAGGTACAGGAAATACTAGAAGGCCAGGAATGAATCTGTAGCTGCAGATAGATCGGCAAAAGCACAATGTGAAATAGATATTGCAGCAAATGTCAAGAAGAATCCAAAGGCCTTTTTCTCATACGCTAGAAGTTGTGCAAATGTTAAAGCAACTGTCACCCAAATTAAACGCACCGATGGTACACTTTCGTCATCAAATGCGGAATGTAGTAAAATTCTCAATTCAACTTTCCATAAAGTCTTTATTAAAGAAGATACTTCATCAGTTCCGCACCCTGAAACAAAACATGTGGACCAGTTTCTTCAAGATGTAGACCTGTCTCTTGATGATATTATCAAAGTTATATCAGAACTAAATCCCAACTCATCTCCAGGACCCGACGGGGTTCATCCACGTGTGATTAAAGAATGCTCTGCATCATTAGCTATACCCATTTTCTACATTTTCAAAAAATCCTTGTTAACTGGTGACATCCCCCTATCATGGAAAAAAGCAACTGTGATACCAATACACAAAAGTGGCTCAAGAACAGATCCAGCAAATTACCGACCTATCTCTCTTACTTCTGTGGTCTGCAAACTACTCGAGAAAATTATCCGCAATGAAATTGTAAAGCACCTAAAAAAAATGATCTGTTAAGCTACAACCAGCATGGCTTTCATTCTCGTCGTCCGTGTCTGACACAACTACTAGAGTTTTTTCGGGATATACATAACGCAGTTAATAATAGCGATCCAGTAGATGTTATATACAAGAAGGCGTTTGGCACAGTTCCACATGAAAGCTTGAAAACTAAACTCAAAGCCAATGGTATTACTGGTAGGGTTTTAATTTGGATATCCAATTTCCTTAGTTCGAGGCAACAGAGTGTTTCCGTGAAGGGCCACCTTTCATCTAGGCAAGAAGAAACAAGTGGCGTCATACAGGGTTCAGTAATTGGACCAATACTTTTTCTTATCTTTGTAAATAACCTACTTGATGGTATCAACTCAAGCGGCAAGCTGATGACGCCAAGATCTACCGACGAATTTCTTCCCCTGCCTATGATGACTTACTCCAAGAAGGCATAAACAGGCTACATGAGTGCGCAGTTTAACCAATTAAAATGTAGTACCTTACATATCGGATCCAGAAATCAAAACCATTCCTATTTTATTGGTGCAAATCAACTGCAACCAGTCACAACACAAAGAGATCTTGGAGTATATGTTACACCTGACCTGAAATCCTCAGTACAAGTAGGCAAGGTTGTTTCCAAAGCAAATTCTATGATTGCAATGATAAAGCGCACATTCTCCTACATGGACCAAGAGATGTTCCTTTCTTTCTACAAAACGCTTGTCAGGTCAACAATGGAATTTGCAGTACAGGCTTGGTCACCTTATCTATTAAAAGACATATCAAAGCTTGAGAAAGTGCAAAACAGAGCTACCAAGCTGGTACCAGTACTACAATTTCTTTCAGCAGATAAAAAGACTGTCACGGTTAGAACTCTCTACTATGCAGCAAAGAAGAGAATGTGGAGATATGATTGAAACCTACAAGATACTGAATGGCTTTGATGACATAAAGGTTTCAAACTTTTTCACCTTTCGTTTTAGACCAGGAGAACATTTCCTCAGAGGCCACACACAAACACTTTATAACCATAGACATAATACTAAAACAAGAGATACTTTCCTTGATACATGTGTCATAAATAAGTGGAACTCCTTACCACAACATGTCATAAACAGCGCAATTTCAAACAAAACTATGACAATCACATATCCAAGAGAGGAGGCAATTTCATGAGTAAAAACTCAATGCCTCCTGTTTCACTTTAAAGTAAGTCACTTTAAGGTAAGTCAGTGATCTGTTGAGCATTCTGCTCCTCTCATAGCTCTATAGTGATACATACATGATGAAGATTCTTTTGACTTATGAGCACATAGTCTAGCAGGTGCCAGTGACTGGAGCGAGGGTGTTTCCATGAGTAATAATGGTGGTCTGGTACATTGAAAAAGGTGTTAGTTATTGCTAGATGGTATTCGTTACAAAGTTGTAGTAAAATCTCGCCATGACTATTAAACGTGCCTCTGCCGAAGTGGCCTAGCACACTTGGCCATGTTTTGTGGTCTTTTCCAACTCGGGCATTGAAGTCGCCCAGAATAATTATGACATCGTTGGGTGCTATAACACAATCCGTAGTTGGTGATAGAAGTCATCGATAACAGCCACGTCATTCGTCAAAGTAGGTGCATAAAAACTTACAAAAAACAGATATGATGAGGGGGAGGATGGAATTCTTAATGTTATAATTCTATCTGATATGGCCATAGAAACTCTGTTAGCTTGCAAACAAGATTGTTGGCGATTGCAAATCCTGTTCCAGAAGTTCCCTGTTTATCCGAGCCCAATGCGTGACCTTTCCAAAAAAATGTACAGTATAACAACTTTCCCTTCTCTCACCAGTGGCAGGAAGCCTCATTTCAGAGAGAGCAGCAATATCAACACTATAACTCTTCAATTCCTTATCAAGTAGAGCTGTCTTTTGTCTAACTGAATTTTGGTTGCTATCTAGTAGCGTTCGCATGTTCTAGCATGCTATATATATTTTCTGTGATTTCTTTTTCCCACTGGTATGGAGACCTGCTGACTGTGGGCAGCCAGCAAGGTAGTAGTGGATGAGTCTTTTTATCTCATATTTTTTATTGAGACAAGTGGGGCATCCCTAAACAGGGCTGCTTGGTCATCCAGGAAGGACCTTGGTACACTGTCATCCATCAGTGATCCACGACCATCACTCACTGGACCGCACAGAAGTGAACACTTACTACGAGCTCCCAGCAACTCACACCTGCTGACATCGTAAGTAGTTTCATCACCCTGCGACTTTGGATCTCTGTTTGGCATCAGATAAGCCTGCATTGGTGTTTTAGATGCGAGATACATCGTGCTGGTGCATCCACACCCTCTGGGTTACTCATCTAGAACTCCAACGGCAGGCATTAAGCCAGACAGCTGGCTAGATGGGTAACTGCCCCGCAGTAAATCTCTAAGACAATAGATATTGCTTAGCCACTTCTGAACTATTATAGGTGCCCAAGACAACTGTCCAGTTGCACTGCTGCCTACAACTGGCCTACAGTGAGTTCCTGCTGAGAGTCCAACACACCCTATCTTCATGACAACCACAGGTCAATTCTACGTCATACTGTGCCCTTGTTTACTCAGGCGTGTAATCTCGCCTTGCTGTAATGTCTTTAGAGCCGGTGTCTTTTGCAGATCATACGCCTCCTTTGCAATTCAGTCTTCGTGCCCTTTTTAAGGTGGTGACGTTCCCCTGCGACAGGCAATACGTTACCTGTCGTTTGCCTTACATAGTTTCAGATGACAGTCGAGTCAAGATCCCGGGCTTTGCTAAGCTATGTATATTTTTTTTTTTTTTTTAAAGTTCAGTAGATTGTTCAGCAAATTGTCCAATAAATTTGTGAGTTAATAATAGATTGTTCTGTTTCTCTTTTGTGTGTGTGTGTGTGTGATTCTTGAAGAGCTTTCATATAACACAACATAATAACACAAGAAGACCAGAGGAGAGGTTACCAGCACTTCACTCCTTGTTAGATATTCAACTTTTCAGGCTTTCTAATAACACGGCCTGACCTAGTGACTTTATTGTCACTTGTAACAACATGATTCTGTTTTTCAAGAATCACAGGTTTTTCACAACTAATGGTTCGCGGTTCCACTCAGCTACTATTCAAATCCTCGTCTACTGTTTTCTGTTCGTTTGTGTTGTTGAGTGTTACGTTTTCCTTTGTCAGTCTTATGTGTCTTGTATTTCTTCGATACAGTCCATTTTACGTTCGTACAACATACGATCCTGGATATTCTGGAATTGTGTGTACTTTTCCTTGCTCCCATTTTGATGTTTTATGGTTTAATAACATTTTTATGTTCTCTCCTTCCTTAAGTTCAGGTAAAGGCCTTGAGTGGTAATCCATGGTATTTCATCCAGCTTTTATTTCTGTATACTTTGTTTCTTTCCAATGTATCAACATGTGGGAGGTTTGATCGGATTTTGTTATTGAATAAAATTTCGGCTAGTGATGGTTTTCCGGCTTATATTGGTGTTGTGTGTATGCTCAATAAAGCTAATGATGGGTAACTACCATCCGCATATGCCTTTTTAAGTGCTTGTTTCACTATTCCGACATATCTCACTTTTCCCATTTGCTTGTGGGTACCTTGGACTGCTGGTACGGTGCTCAAATTCATATCCTTTGCGAAATTTCTGAACTTGGCTGAATCATATTGACGTGTGTTATCGCTACAAACGTTGCAGGTATACCAAATTCTGAGAAAATAATCTTTAGTTTGCTTATGACAGCTGTAGTCATAGTAGATGTTAGTCTCCTTACTATGAAGTACGAACTATAGTAGTCAACAACAAGTAAATACTCGTATCCTCACCAGTAAAATAAGCCTGATCCTACTGTTTTCCAAACATTTGTAGCTTCAATTGGTATTATCATTTCTGTCTGTTGTTTCTTTTAGTTCTCCTGACATGGGCTGCTTTTTCTCACCATCTCCTCAATATCAGCGTTAATATTAGACCAATAGACAGTTTACCGTGCA
This sequence comes from Anneissia japonica, assembly GCF_011630105.1. Lineage (NCBI taxonomy): Eukaryota > Metazoa > Echinodermata > Crinoidea > Comatulida > Comatulidae > Anneissia > Anneissia japonica. Next base: position 2,973 of record NW_022729070.1, on the reverse strand, counting down.
CGCAATCTGCATTTATCAATACATTTATGTCCAATGTGGATCTTTTTCAATAGTTCAGTTTGAATGTTTTCAGGTATTATTATCCTGCTGCCTTCAAGTCGGCCATCCATTTTTTGTCAAGTGTGCAACAACTAGAAGCTTATCGTCTGCTGTAGCTTCCCTTATTTTTTCTATTCTTGATTGTGTAACATTTACAACTTAGTTGATAGAGCATTGAATGTCCTCTGTTTCCCTTGCTTCCTCTAATGGGAGTCTAGAGAGACACTCTGTCCTAGGAACATCTACTCCTGTAACATACTGTATTTGGTAGTCATAAGGTTGTATACATAATAGTAATTGTAGTAGTTGTGGTGGGGCATTTTTGAGGTTTTTCTGGCTTATTGACTCAAGCGGTTTGTGGTCAGTATTTATCAGTACCTTTCTCCCATAAATATAGTGATGGAACTGCTCTAGCCCAAAGACCACTGATAGCATTTCACGCTCTATGTTACTATAGTTTTGTTCAGTCTCGGTTAAGCTTTTGCTCACGTGTGCTACCGGTTTTGAGTCTTGAATTAGCACGGCACCCTTTACAGCTTGCATCAGTTTGTATCGTTATAGGTTTAGCTGCATCGAAATATGCTAACACTGGTGCTTCGCTAATTATATCTTTGATTTCTGATTTACTTAAATAATTCAGCATCCCAAGCAGTGACATTAGCTGTTGCTTATTATTTGGACTTTTCATGTCCTTGATTGCCTTTACCTTTGAATCATCAGGCTTTAGTCCTTCGTCTGTTAGAATGTATCCGAAGAATTTTATGTTGTTCTGTTTTACATAACACTTATCCTTGAGTTTTAGGCCCCTTTCTCTGGTTCGTTGCAGAGTTAACTCAAGATTTCTGTCGTGATCTTGTTCAGATTTTCCATACACTACAATGTCATTGGCAATGCATACGACTCCTTTTAATCCATTGTATGTCTCAACAATTTTCTGAGGGTGCTATAGACAGTGGCGGCGCCAGCAGGGTGGGAGGGGGCTTAAGCCCCCGCCGGACAGGTCAAGCCCCCCACCCCGCCGGACAGACCTCGTCGGGCAGTCAGACCATAAGTGCCATTTTCGGCCATCTAGTTGTTGATATTCTTTAAAAAAATCTCATTTGGGAGGGGGAACCCCCCTCTCAACCCCTTCTCCCAGCTCCAACCTATGAGCTCAAGTCCCCCCTGTCGGACAACTTAGCCACCCCCCCCCCCAGCAAATATATCCTAGAGCCGCCACTGTCTGGAATACGTCCTGTGATGAGTTTGAACCAAATGATAGTCTCCTAAAACAAAATTTCCCATGTGGCGTATTGAATGTGGTGAGTAATTCTGACTCCTTAGCAAGTCTAACATTCCAATATCCTGATCTGACATTCCGGTTCAGTTGTTTAGTCAGACTTGGGTGAAATATAAGCCTACATTTGAAATACACGTAATTCGTATGATCAGAATTGTCTGAAACAATAGTTACTGCAGTGTCTCTGATAAGACATTAACGTATCAGACATCAAACATCTGATCAAGTTGTACCCACCTTGAGTGTCTGCCTCTCTGTCATTGAAAGACTAATTCGTCAAAGTTAACAACTTGTAAATGACTTTCTTTACAAGTGTTCGGATAGTAATATTTTATTTTTCCGTAAGCTGAAACCTGAAGTTGGAATAATGACCGGTACTGATACTGTTCTCAGAATTCTCTGTTGGTTCAAATTATATAGCTTAAATAGGATATCATCTAGCGATCGTGTATGGTAGTGAGGGCACTTTACGTACTTATTCAGGTTACAAGGATCCAGGCATATTCTTATGCTTTTGTCAGTTTTTGTATGTACAGTCGACCTTCCCATTTACGTACACCTTGGGCTTAGACTGGGCTCCAGTCCCTAATCTTTGTTTTTAAATCGATTTTGGCACCAATGGCGTTCCATATTACCTATTTGCTTGGCGTTTCATATTATGCTTTTTCTTCTAATTCGCATAAATGTTTCTCGATATATACCGTCGCTGGTGGCGCTCTCCAAAATTAGCTAATATTAGGAAAACCTATAATTAGAGCCTTCTGGCAAGTCTAACCTTGGGCTGAAAGCAGTTCGTAATTGAGAAAATTCGTAAATGAGAAGTTCGTAAGAATAGCGCCCTCAAGTTTAAAAACGCCAAGTTGTAGCCTATAACTAGGTCTGCCTACCAACATCTAGGCTTAATATTGCATTTAATTGTTCAATAAACATTTATAGAAATCGTTGAAGAATCAATTAAATGTTAATGCAAGACAAACTAATATATTAAATATCGATTCATGATAGGCTAAGGAAATCGTTTTATGAATAAACCGACCTAATCTTCCATGTCACTAATAGGCTGACTGTTCAACATACAGTGTTGGTTCAGCCAAGGTTAACTGGGCCTAGCAGCAGCTCTGCTAACTTTTAGCTAGGCCTCTCTCCGTAATTTGTAGCAAATTAGTAAACAAACATTGATATCAATTTGTATTAAAAGCACTGGGCTTATTATTTATTTAATTTAGTCAAGGTATGTTTCTATAATTTAAAAAAAAAAAGAAACTGTTTCTTTTCGACCTTCTGACTTCCAAACATGTGGTTTTGGTACCTGTAGCGTTGAATGATGGGTAGTAATTGCCGATGTCATCTTCTAAAAATAGAGCAGCTTGCTAATCGTTTTTTTGGGGTGACAGACGATCGGGCACACGAGACGATCAGGCCCGTTTTTGGACCAAAAAATCGTCCAAAACGGGCCAAATCGTCTCAAAAACGGGCCCGATCGTCTTTTGGGAAAACTGAATAATGGGCCCGATGGTCTGCTGACAAAATCGAAAATTTCCAAAACCATTTTGGCTTGCCTAGGTCAATTTCGGCCGCGCCCCGTCAAATGACAAAATATTTGGAGCGCCGCATTGTTGCTCCGCGAGTTCTTGGCATGCAGAATCGAAAATTTC
>NW_022729069.1:0-692 GCF_011630105.1 Anneissia japonica | reverse complement strand
ATGAACAAGTTAAAAGTTTGAGTGATATAAAGACCAGGTTATCTATATAAGTTGTACAGTGCATTAAACCTTCCTTACTCGAATCTGTTTATAACAAAATGAAATGGAAATATAAAAATATAAACAGATTCCACATATTACTAAATTTACATAATAATGATACTTATCTCGATGATGAAGAGTTTGCTTTTCTCATTTTAAACACAAACTATACATTATTATATTATATATATTACTTAATTAATTTAAAAGTAAACAAGTTAGAAGTTTGAGTAATATAAACACCAGGTTATCTATACCAGGTGTACAATCCACTGATCCCCTTTCATTGGAATCTGTTTACAACAAAATGAATAACAACTGTCTGTGTTTGCTTTTAGAATGTATAGGCTTTTGTTACTGATTGTGTCCATTTATTCATATGCAAATTACTAAATTAGCGTATGCCAAAATTTCGTTAATGTTTTACAAAAAATACATTGTCTACAATTGAGGTTTTTTTCTGTACATTAACATATATTTTAAGTTATATATAATATATAAATATTTATTTAAAATGTGTTAGAGTCAAATATTATATTGAATTAATAAACTTGAGCATTTCCAACACCGGTAGTTTAGCAAACCGTTATTTTATCTTAGTATCATTAGAAGCATTTATAGGGCATCGCTTCTCGGCCTTTTGGCTAAGA
>NW_022729068.1:0-697 GCF_011630105.1 Anneissia japonica | reverse complement strand
ATTAATAAACCGTAACAGAGTTTTCATTGTCATAGTAATTATAGCATAGTCACTATATCTTTTTTTATCGTATTATTAATACAACAGATTATATTCCTATTATTAAGTTGGGAGATCGGTTCTTTTTTTATAGAGTTCAATATTCGTTATGGCCAATGAATATTTAAAAATCGTTTTAGTAAACCTCTTTGGAAACAATCTACTTTATTATCGAACGATTTGCGAACGATTTATTTAGCGACCACAGTTCACTATTTATAGAGAAACATGAATGTGTGTATACATTATAAATGTATTATGAATTTAATTCCTGACCTGTATATACGAATATATAACTTAACATTTGTGATAACGGTAAGAAGGAAGATTATTGGAAAATATCAAATTTTCTGAAAACAATTCTTGAATAAGAATATATTTTTTTTATATAAAAGTTAAAGAAGATGTTTTTTTTTCTATTTTTTACTTTCTCCATATAAAAAATTATATAATATATAATTTTTTATATATTAATATAAAATATTATATAATATATAATTTTTTATATAATATATAATATTTTATATAATATATAATATTTTATATAATATATAATTTTTTATATAATATATAAAAAATTATATATTATATAATAAATTATATATTATATAAAAAATTATGTATTATATAAAGAATTATATATTATATAAAATATTAT
>NW_022729067.1:0-1077 GCF_011630105.1 Anneissia japonica | reverse complement strand
TTGTTAAAATTATTTCAAAGACGAAAAGTAAGCAAATATATATATATATATTATATATATATATATATAGGCCTATATAACTAAAAATAAGTTATCTTCCTATTTAAATATTTAGTTGCTATGAACTAAAGATATTTACTAATATAATAGTAATATAATATACAAGCTCTTTAAGCTTTTTATGGTTGTCCATTTTATCTTTTTATTATAGGCCTATTATGTTTTTTATTGCTATTTTAACTTTTCTTTGATGATGAATAAATTGAATTGAATTGTATTAATAAATAAATATTAAGATAAAAAATAAAATTATAATATACATCTTATTATTTCGTGACGTCATTTTAAAATTGGCATATAGTTCACCATTGCAGTTTTACTTATATCTATCATGGAGTTATAAAACTCACGAATTGTACAGCGTCTATATGCATCTTCCAGCCATCCATTGCAGCAATAGTAGGTTGTTGAATAGGCACGGTAATACTGAACGTAATATCGTACTCTATACCCAATTCTACAACAAAACAATGTATTTCTAATTAGATTCGTACAATAGAATATAATTTATAAATTAAAAAAAAAAATATGCCATTAATCCTCAAAATCCACCTATTTTCAATTATTTCCCATTTAATATGCCTGAACATATTTTAGATGTACCGACAGTTTCGCTAAGCCCTGCTCTTTAGAAATTTCTTCTATAAGGTCATCATAAGGTCATCATAATTATAAAATCCAGCGTTCACGTTCAACCTGTAATTGGTGTTTACACTGTTGGATTTTTTTTAAAGAAATAAAAATACAAAATACAAATACAACATGGGTGCGCGCGGCACGCACGCAGTAGTAGACTGAAGTAAAAAATTAATACTGTCACATGACCATTTTATTTGTGTTAAGCGGGGCACTCACTGTCACCGACGGTCGTCGACAGACGTGACGCTATGGAGAGCGCAGCGCGACGGTGCGCGCAACGGGTCGTTTTTAATGACAATCCGTTCAGACTGCCACCAAGGTAATTTAACAAAAGGACGCACATCTCCGCTCTCGAACATAGCGCGTGCGTACAGTCCT
>NW_022729066.1:0-657 GCF_011630105.1 Anneissia japonica | reverse complement strand
TTTCCTAAGTAACACGTCAACAACTTGAAATATAATTCAATGAGCTTGATGATCGAAGTGTTGCAAAATTTGCAACATCCTAAATCCTGGTTTCCCGGGGAAGAAACAAATTGGTACAAAATTCAGTGACAATTGCAAGATCAACAATGTACTTTTAATTTATTAATTGCAGGGATCATTCTAGAGATTATTTTTTACTTGAACTAATGTGTAAGATAAAAGAAACAGCAGCTTAACTGGACACCACGTGTCACTCGACGGACATATGTTCATGCCTGATACGGTTTGATGAAGGATAGCATCTCTCCGTCGCTGTACTGTGGCACAGCCGATGCAAAATCAAGAAGTACTCCGCATGGGCGACGATCATTCGTTTAACCATGTGCTTGTTGCGCAGATGGATTTATGATTTGCACTGAATAGCTATGCACGCTCCAGGGTTTTAGCATTGTGAACCAACCGCCGCACTGCTGCCAGCCTTTGATCGCGAGTCCGCAATGCACGAACGAACGTATAAGACGTGATTCTTTTCTGTGCTGCATATAACTGATGAAACACTTTCAGAAGCGCCATGAGCGTCATATTTGGCGGACACCGGCGCTATATAAATGTTCTATTCTATTCTATTCAAACAGATAAATTACAAACACAAAGGAT
>NW_022729065.1:0-557 GCF_011630105.1 Anneissia japonica | reverse complement strand
ATAGCAGTCACTAAGACATACATCAGGAGCCGACTCGATGGAGTTTAATGTCATACCCAGTGAAGGGCACAGATCTATTTTGAAAGGTGGAGGGGGAGGACATTTTGTAAGTCGACACCCACCCCAGCCCCACAATGGTTGGAGCTGAGGTGAGACAATTTGAGGAAATAGTACCCCAAGATGGCCAGAAATGACACTTTTAGTAAAATTCATCATCATCACATCACCATTAGTCAAAATGAAGCGCCAAAAGAAATTCTCATGATCTTTTATCAGGGATTTTTGACAACCATAGAGATCTTATTAATGTGTGTGTATACACCATAGAAAACAAAGCTTAAAAAGATTGTCTTTGAGTATGTACTTTACATAGGCCTACTTCAAAAACGTGATTTCACAACCACCTCAAATTTTCTCCCCTCAGCCCCAGCCATGGTGGGGCTGAGGGGAGAAAATTTGAGGAAATAGTACCTCTCGAAATGGCCGGAAATTACACTTTTATATAGTAAAATTCATCATCATCACATTACCATTATACTCAAAATGAAACGCCAACA
>NW_022729064.1:0-629 GCF_011630105.1 Anneissia japonica | reverse complement strand
CACCAAATAAGATATATGACATTTGAGGCGTTGCGAGTGAGCGATGGTGGGCGTGTGGTTAAGTGGCGGGTGTTGATGGTGTCGTCGGTATAAGAAGCTGAAAAGGGTGCTTACCAAATTTAGGGGTGATAGATAGTGGCAAGTTTAGATGAAGTTAGTAGTGAATTAAGGTTAGAAGGTTGTCGGTATGCTAAGCGAGAGGTGGTGATTTGAGTGCTTCTGAATTTGATGAAGTGCAGTCAGAAAGAATGCGAAAATTTCGGGTGATAGTTTTGGCGAGATGTTGGATTCGGGGATTGTAGTCGAGGACAAGGGGTATGCGAATTATAGAATTCGACTTGGCTTTATATTCAAGGAATTGCTGGCGTGATTTAGACGAGGCCTTAATAATTAATGGGGAAATTGTCTTAATTTGTGGATGAGAGTGTTTATATGTTTATCGAATTCGGTATTGTTGGAGTAAATTCGTTTTATTCTGAGCGCCTGATTATTATGGATTTTTTGAGTTTTATGGAATGAGCGCTATTAAAGTTTAAGATATCTGTGGTTGTCTTTGGGTTTGGTGTAAACTGTTGATGTGACTTCATTCTCTTTTAAACCAACTAATACATCTAAAAATGGGATTTCTG
>NW_022729063.1:0-786 GCF_011630105.1 Anneissia japonica | reverse complement strand
CATACGAACCGAATTCGGATTCGATGTGAATCTACCTTTATGGGCCCTCAGCAAATACAAATATTTAACATTACAGTATAGGAAAATTATAGGCCTACTATACATTTTCAAGTATTTAAGCTTGTTTTGTTAGTTTGTTATTATCATAATAATAATAATAATAATATATTATTATTATTATATTATATAATTATTTTCATCATCAATATTACTATCATTATTACTATTATTTCTATAATAATAATAATCATAATTAGGCCTATCATTATTATTATTATTATTTATTATTATTATTACTATTATTATTATTATTATTATTATTATTATTATCATTGTTTAACTCAAATTACTTACTTTGAGGTAAGTTCCAAGTTCCATTTGCTGTGACATCAAAATGATGTTTCCGTTTACGTTTGACAAGTCAGCGGATATGATCCTTTCCCAATATTTCCTTTATGGAATTATACCACGCATGCGCCTTTGTATATGCAATATAAGACCTTATAATGTCTTTAAATAACAGATCCGCGTTACACAGTTACCTGATTTCCAAGGATATATCATGATTTTTGAACCGTCAAGTTATACCTTCGATCCGTGGCTCCAACCAGGTAGGTAATATTCCGTCAAGAAATGTCTTAATTTGAAATAGGCCTATGATGTTCTATATAGCCGTTACTGTTATTGTCTTAGCAACAAGGCACTTAAGCCCGTGATACCCTGTCACTAGCTTTCCTGTAGATGGCTTCATGTTTTATAGAATCTTATACCACAAACAAACCAATC
>NW_022729062.1:0-1278 GCF_011630105.1 Anneissia japonica | reverse complement strand
AACTCTAGCACTTTTAGAATGTTTCAATGCCACTCTCTTAAAATCTAACTACATTATATTACAATTTATATATAAATGAATAAATGCAAAAGTGCACAAACCTTCCATACATTAGACTTAATAAATAAGAGAATATTCAAAAGCTTGATCTCCCTCTTCAAGTTTCTTTCCCTAATAAACAACAATTCTAAAATACGAACACCAACATGCTGTCCAAGTTCTGAGAGCCTGAAAGATTATTATAATTATAATTATTAATATCACATTAATATTATAATTATATTGTAGTTGTTTTGCCATTATTAATTCCATTAGTAATACTAACAGATTCATTATCATTATTATTTAATAACTGTCAATATTAGAAATAAAATTTGAGTATCATAAACTCAAGTGTTAAATAAACGTTCAACCCACCCTCTTCTTAAGTTAAGTATATTCTGTTGTGCTAGAGTAAGTTAAGTAATATCAGGTAAACCTGGTAGTGGCACATTATGCACTTACTTGTTTTGTAATTCAGGGACAGATCCTACACGATTTTGACAGTACTGGATCATCTCGGAAAATAGCAGAGCAAATGAATTTATGTTGATCTTTAAAAAAATAACAATAAATAATATGCACACACAATTAACGTATTATTACTAACTAACATAGGATTATATACCATACGATATAAATTTTCTCCATCGAATAGAGTGTATATATTACAACAAAATAATCAAAGAGATCACTCGGACCAAATGTCTAGGCCCTAGGCCTACAAATCGACGATGCGTCCATCATGCGAGCAAATAACTTGAGTGAGTGCGTGTGAAGATAGTTTACAGTCACTAGCTAAGCCTAGGTTAGACTAAAATTTAGAAGTGTTTGCATATTGTGGATGTTCAATAAAAAGAGTTCTGATGAATGACTTGTTTCTTACCTCTGCCTTTCCCTTACTTAAAGGTCGCTCAACGGCACTAGGCTTATGTTTTCTATCAGCCATATTCTAGGTACTTTTTTTCGCGTATGGGCAAACCCTTTGACGGTTGTTTTTATGTCAAAGGTTAATATAGGACTGTTCCATTCGTTTGTGTAGAGCACACGTTCTTTGCTAAGTATCCAATAAACTAACGTTTACCTAACTTACTTTTAAATGTGTCTTTAACCTTGTCCTGAATTATCAAAATTGATTATTGCTTTATAAATCATAACAAAAGCAATTAAATTATTTTATTCACTACATTGACCTAGCCAAGTTGTAATGGACTATACTATTCTATGCTGTAAAAGACA
>NW_022729061.1:333-940 GCF_011630105.1 Anneissia japonica | reverse complement strand
CTCGATGATCGAAGTGTTGTACGTCTGTTGGTGCTTCCTTGTTTTCGGCCATACTACGTTGAAAACATCGGTTCTCGTCCGATCACCAAAGTTAAGCAACATCGAACCTGGTTAGTACTTCGATGGGAGACCGCAAGGGAATACCGGTTGCTGTAGACTTAATTCATTTTTTTTCCCTAAAAATTTTGACCAACAGTAGCGCATTGATACCTCTTACAATATTTTCCTAAGTAATTTTTCTTTGTTAGGCACGGTAAGATAGCCTGAAACACACATTATTTCATTGAAAGTTTGAAGTTTTTCGGAACAGTACTCAAATTACGGCGGATAAGTTAAAAATTTGCACTAAGTGCTTAACTCTGCGAGATAAGCACGTTTGTTCAAAAAATCAAACTGTAATGTAGATTAAAAATGAGTCATTGAATTTTCAATATCCTAAATCCTAGTTTCCATGCGAAGAAAGAAAAAAACCAAACAGTAAAAAATTCAGTGGTGATGATGATTCAAAATTTGCAACATCCTAAATCCTGGTTTCCCGGGGAAGAAACAAATTGGTACAAAATTCAGTGACAATTGCAAGATCAACAATGTACTTTTAATTTATTAA
>NW_022729061.1:0-279 GCF_011630105.1 Anneissia japonica | reverse complement strand
GTTTAATAGATGTCAGTCATTTGCATGTGCCTCTGTTCCCCTTTGGAATGACAAGCAACTAACATCAGCACATTCAAGAGATGTGTACTGTGGCACAGCCGATGCAAAATCAAGAAGTACTCCGCATGGGCGACGATCATTCGTTTAACCATGTGCTTGTTGCGCAGATGGATTTATGATTTGCGCTGAATGGCTATGCACGCTCCAGGGTTTTTGCATTGTGAACCAACCGCCGCACTGCTGCCAGCCTTTGATCGCGAGTCCGCAATGCACGAACGA
>NW_022729060.1:0-1015 GCF_011630105.1 Anneissia japonica | reverse complement strand
CCGTGGCGTAACACACGCGGTATTTCGCGAAATCGTCTCGATCGAATTCGACGTCTCTCAGAATTTGCGTGCGGCAGTACATGATACTGCGATCGAATAGAGGGAAAGGGTCTGTCGGGTAACAGTCCCCGACCAAAACGTGAGCGTATTCGTGCAATACTTTCCACGTCTTGCTTTCCGGGTAGTATTCGTGCAGGTAGCAAAAGTACAAGTCGGACGCATCGGGATCTACGGCTATCACTTCGAGCACGCTCGTGGTGCGATCGCACGTCCGATATCTCGATCCGGAATAGACCATCGAATTCGGATGCCTTGTTTCCGTGTTCGCATCGAAGATGAAAAGATGACCGATAATTAACCATCACAAACTTTTTATCTATCGTCAGACCCGAACACATCATCATCATCATCATCATCACCCCCAATACCACAAAAGTCAAGAAACTATCAAGAGCCATGTTTTTGTTTTTTTTTAAGCTTTGCTTTGCTTTTTGTATTTTAATACTCGTTCCACAAAATATTCAACAATGCATCGGTACGATTTTGAAAACGAAAGCAATGTTCAGTGTATGGTAAATATGCTCCAAAGAACAGTAAAACGATAAACATGCAACTATCTGATGACGATTGATTGCATTGTGCATCATATCGCATAATTGCTTAAAGTTCGTTTCTAACACACTCGTCGAAAGGTTCGGAATGTCGTACAGGGGAACGTAATACGGAAGTTCCACGGAAGGCCAAACAAACTTGATCGAGTTGGTCAAATTTTCCTTGAAATGATGACGTCTTTTATTCGACAGTCTGGCAAAATCAAATTTTCCGCTTCGTTTCCATCCGTGTACGCCAAATGCGATGTTGAGAAGAGCATCCAGGTCGTCGTCGATACTGCTGCCGAAAATGCGACGCTTGTGAGGGAACATGGATCTGTACAGCCGCAACACCTCGATGCACCTTTTCATCTTCTCGACGTCATCTGCACCCATTATGTATTCTCTCAGACACGCAACGTATC
>NW_022729059.1:0-658 GCF_011630105.1 Anneissia japonica | reverse complement strand
ATATGAAAGAGAATTGTCTCAGCTATAACATACTCAAAGTTGGAAGACGATCGACCAAGGATAAACGAGATACGCTCAAATGTGTATTTTCCAAAATGACGTCATAGCTATAATTCACTTTCTTTGAATTCAGATGCCAATATGATGACGTCACAATGTCCGATCAGCCATTATGAAGTCAAAAATCGTATCTACAACTCATGCGCTTTCAGAATATGTAATGAAAATTGGGGGTCACCTTTCAACCTAAGGAGCTATAACTGATTAAAAATAGGTCTGATTTTAGCATAATTTCACTGTATAGCGGCACAAATACGCACAAAGATACCTGTTTGATGCGCACGTACGGCATTGCTATTGGCCAAAAGATAACCGAAAAGAATGAAAATTTGTGAAAACAATGTCAGGAACCCAAAACGTGTAAAATAACGTAATTTTTAGCTTTCGTACGTGCTGCGCACATAAAAATGCGCGCGCGTAGTGGAAAATTTCAAAAAAATTTGAAATGCTCAAAATGGCCAAAAACGTGCTCTTATTTAGTCAAAAAGTAATTTTGAGCATTTTAAAAGTTTGACGTACGCGTGCGCGCGCGTAATGAGCGCACGCGTAAAATTAGGGTACTGTACATTCAACATTAACCCAAAGTTAATGCTCACTT
>NW_022729058.1:0-688 GCF_011630105.1 Anneissia japonica | reverse complement strand
CGTCTGGGGACCTGCTTACACCACTGGGGTCATGTTGCAATCAGAATAACGTCATTGGTTAAAAAACAAATGTAATAATGTGAAAAGGTGACTTATAAGACTAACATGGGCCTAATGCTAAAAGCAATTTTGCCCACTAGTCTTCCGTGACTGCCAACAGGTATTCGAGTAAATTGATGTAAATGTTTTGCCTTCTAAATTCCTTATATAGGTATCTTATATTTGAATTTGCATTTTTTATATATAATTTCTATTATTTAAATGATTCTATATTGGCTACCTGTATGTATATTTAAATGCTGTTTTTAAAGTGTAATGTGTTACGTGTTGGCAAACACACACACACAAGCACATCCGCATTATTCAAGAACTTTGGAGTAGGCCTATCAGCTGAAGTGGTTTCCGGAAATAGGTTTAACCGGCGGAGACAGACCAAGAAGTCATTCCTAAGGGTAATCCGAACCTCTATGTTACTGGTACTCATAAATAGCATAGGGTAACTAGATGATGTTAGTGTCGAATTTGGGGGTGCGTGGTGTACTCCCCTCCCCCAAAAAATTGCAGCCCCAGCCCCCTCTCTTATAGAAAAAACAAATCACGCTCAAAACAAATCACGCTCAATGACTTAAAAATTCACCTCATTTTGCGAGAGTCCCCCTCATTTAATCATTGAGCTCCCACTTCACAT
>NW_022729057.1:1206-1698 GCF_011630105.1 Anneissia japonica | reverse complement strand
GATATGAAACGTCATCAATCACAGAGCTTCAGGATTGGATAATTATGCTATATGCCGAGATTAAATATGAGTGGAAATACCACTCAAATGTCTACGGCCATACTACGTTGGAAACACCGGTTCTCGTCCGATCACCGAATTTAAGCAATGTCGGGCCCGGTTAGTACTTGGATGGGTGACCGCCTGGGAATACTGGGTGCTGTAGACTTTTTACATTTGCTCCCCCCACTCCCAAATGGCTTGATTTACTTACCGTTAAAAATGTTTTTCTTTTTCTTAACAGTTTCATTATGTATGTTGCCACGTTATAATCGTCAACTATTTTCTAAATTCTAAAGTAGGGGTGCGTGAGAGTCCACACGATCTAGGGCCCACATAGTTGGGGCTGAGGTGCAAATATTTTGAGAATATGGACCTCTAAGTGCCCGGAAATTGCACTCTCATACCTTAAAAATCATACAGGTACTATGTGTTCATATCAACAATACGCAA
>NW_022729057.1:0-1121 GCF_011630105.1 Anneissia japonica | reverse complement strand
GTAGTAAAATGGTTGGTTTATTGTTCAACACCGGTGTTTGTAAAAAATGTACTCGCGCAGCAGAGTGGTCAGGGGAGTCAGAGGAAATCCCCGCCAGACAAGCGCGCGTTGATATGAAACGTCATCATAGAGTTCATGATTGGATAATTATGCTATATGCCGAGATTAACTATGAGTGGAAATATCATCCACATGTCTACGGCCATACTACGTTGAAAACACCGGTTCTCGTCCGATCACCAAAGTTAAGCAACGTCGGGCCCGGTTAGTACTTGGATGGGTGACCGCCTGGGAATACCGGGTGCTGTAGACTTTTTACATTTTCTCCCCCAAATCGATTGATGTTTACTTATTGTTCGTTAAAGATGTTTTTCTTTTTCTTTTTTTTTTTTTTCTCTCTTAACAGTTTCATTATGTACGGTATTTTGGCACGTTATAAAACAATTTGAGAATATGGACCTCTTGAAGTGCCCGGAAATCGCACTCTTATGCCTTAAAAAATCATACAGGTACTATGATTCGAGGGTCGTTTGAACAAAACGGCAGTCTTCTTCTGTCTAAAGCATCCTAGTTAGTTCCGTAGTAAAATGGTTGGTTTATTGTTCAACACCGGTGTTTGTAAAAAATGTACTCGCGCAGCAGAGTGGTCAGGGGAGTTAGAGGAAATCCCCACCAGACAAGCGCGCGTTGATATGAAATACCACTCACATGTCTACGGCCATACTACGTTGAAAACACCGGTTCTCGTCCGATCACCGAATTTAAGCAACGTCCGGCCCGGATAGTATTTGGATGGGTGACCGCCTGGGAATACCGGGTGCTGTAGACTTTTTACATTTGCTCCCCCTACTCCCAAATGGCTTGATTTACTTACCGTTAAAAATGTTTTTCTTTTTCTTAACAGTTTCATTATGTATGTTGCCACGTTATAATCGTCAACTATTTTCTAAATTCTAAAGTAGGGGTGCGTGAGAGTCCACACGACCTAGGGCCCACATACTTGGGGCTGAGGTTCAAATATTTTGAGAATATGGACCTCTAAGTGCCTGGAAATTTCACTCTCATACCTTAAAAATCATACAGGTACTATGTGTTCATATCAACAATACGCAATTAATTCG
>NW_022729056.1:0-715 GCF_011630105.1 Anneissia japonica | reverse complement strand
CTCTTTTCCGAAGAGTGTACTGCATTCTTTAACATGCACATGGGCCATAATGCACACGGGACCAACAGCTTAAACGTCTCATCCAAAAGACGGTGCGCTATTGTAACTTGTATTTCAGCCCTCTAGCTGAAACACAAGGAGAGGCAGTGATGGGAATTGAACCGGGGACCTAGAGATCTCCACGGTTCAGCGCACACACAGCGGCCAATGAATGAATGAAATTTTATGATAATTTTATTTTTTAGCTGAATGATTGTATGTACATTTTTTTTTGTGGAAATATTTATGAAAAATCCTACCCTGCATATTCCTTTTTCATCCTCAAATCCTCCAGTGCAAATGGTAGAGTTTGTTATTATTTCTTCAAGTTGAGAGACATTTCTGCATTCTTCTTGGCTGATTATTGGAACTGTAATTTCTTGCATTGTATTTGGAATTGGCCCTGTTGATATTATATATAACGATATTTTAATGTTTAACTTATTAACAAATTAAAAAAAGATAATATTCAAGGATTATACATAGATATATACATATCACAAGTGATACAACTTTCACACAATGTTCAGCTTATTTACATAACCCAGGTTATGTACAATCCGTGCAAGATCACAAATTAAGTTGTTCCAATTAACTGTCAGCTTTCCAACGATGAAAGAAAACTTCTATCCCGAGGACTCAAATTCAGCCCTAAAGAGAGGAGTCTGACCCTTTG
>NW_022729055.1:0-987 GCF_011630105.1 Anneissia japonica | reverse complement strand
TACGATTTTCAATTGTAGGGAAATCTACTCTACTGAATATTGGGCTTTTATAAAATTTAAATCCTGTATAGAATCTCATTGTTAAACTGTTGTAATATTGACTACTAAAAATAATAAAAGATTATATAGTATTACTATAGTACTTGAAGTTTTCCATCCAGTCTGAAGCTAATTTCATGGCTCTCCACCCACCCTTATTAACCCTCACTTCCATCCTTACAGTATACAGTAATAGACTCTTATTTAGAGTAGGTGTGGGCATAAAAATCAATCGGAGGGCCAAAGTGAATTTTCGATTTAACACAGAGGGCCGAAACCTAGCTTTGATGTTTCAAGTGTGCTTCCAAAAACCTTCATGCAGTGCTTTTATGCCATTTGATTCTCAGTTTTAATATTACTTTTTACAGGTGATCAGTGTCGGGCCGTAAAAGACTAGGGGTTTTCTATCACTTTGCCCACCACAATGCCGAACACTTCACAGTTACTTTCATCACGTTAACTAGATAATCTAGGTCAATTTTTTGGGCAGGGAATAAGAGGGTGTCTGGCAGACACACCCCACAATCAGAATTGTCTGGTGGTGGCCATTCATAATAACTTGGACTACGATGTTGGACTTACTACAGTAAGTTTCATCAGGTTAACCCATTACCTAATCTAGGTCAATTCTGGTGGTGGGGAATAAGGGGGATGTCTGGTGGGTAAACCCCACCACTATAAATGTTCAGCAGTGGCCACTGGTACTATGCTAAACATTTTCCAATATGTTTCATCGGGTAACTCCGCCACAAATGTTTGACTGTCATTGTGGTCACTCATGTTATATGTAACATGTCATGTCATGTAACATTCATCAGGTTAACTCACTAGATAATCTTGATCATTTTTTTCTGTTTTTTTGGGTGGGGGGGGGTGGTATATACGGCGGTGTCTGGTACATAAACACCACACTATTAAAAATGTCTGGCAGTGGCAGTGGTGCTATGT
>NW_022729054.1:0-1019 GCF_011630105.1 Anneissia japonica | reverse complement strand
TATAGAACAGATTCATTCCCCTCTGGTGTTGGCTGGAATGCGTACCAGGTTGTGGAGTCAGGGTCTTGAATCTGATGAAGGAGTGTCATCATTTGTCGAGAGTAGGTCTATTTCACTGTCTGAAAGCCACGGGCAATGCTTCAATTCACATCGGTGTAGCACTTTCTCCTTTCCCAGTTTGTGGCGTACCACATATACTGGGCTGTCCACAAATGGTTGCTTTATCACTAAATATGGCTCACTCTCCCAATAGTCCTGAATCTTTGATCGTCCTTTGAATCCTCGCGTACGGACCAGTACATGCTGTCCCACGCTGAGGGGTTTCTCAAATACCTTCTGAGACCCTCCACGAGTATTGGCTATCTGTGCCAAGTGTGTACTCGCTATCCTGCGGGCCATTTTAAGCTGGGACTGGTGTTGAGTGACATACGTTGCTATAGTTTCATCATTAGTGGATCTGGCTTCCCCGCCTAAGACCAAACCATGTGGTGGACGAGCGTTTCTTCCAAACATTAAGAAGAATGGTTCAATTCCGGTGTTGGAGTGTGACGTGTTGTTGTATGAAAACACCAGGCTAGGAAGGTATTCAGGCCACTTCAGCTTGGCCTCCTCCGAAAGGGTAGACAAGAGGTTGTGAAGGGTCCTGTTGAACCTCTCGCATTGCCCGTTTCCTGAGGGGTGGTATGGTGTAGTGTGGCTCATTTTAATGCCGTAGAGGTTACACAGATCTCGTACAACTTGTGCCTCAAAGTTTCTGCCTTGGTCTGAGTGTAAGCGCATTGGACATCCATAAGGAGTAAAGACATACTTCACTAGGGCCTTGGCGATCGTTATAGCACGCTGATCTCTAGTCGGAATTGCCCACGCATATTTCGTAAACACGTCAGTCAGAACCAAGATGTTTTCGAAACCGTCTTTTGATGGTTCTACTACAGTGTAGTCCATAGCTATAGGCTCCATTGGAGCCGATGCAGTAATCGTCCCATACACCGGTAGTGTTTTCCGCACCGGGGGTTTAC
>NW_022729053.1:0-696 GCF_011630105.1 Anneissia japonica | reverse complement strand
TGACCAACTTGTGACAAGTGATGAAATGGAATCCCAATCACATTATACAGTATATCTGTATATTAATATTCGCTTTAATAAAGTATTCACTTATTATTGTTTCCACAACAAAACTCACCAAATGTTTGCACAAGACCATCTTCAAGAACCGATCAAAATTATTATAATGCCTCCATAGAAAGTACTGGTACGTTGGCAGGTAGCACGTACTGCAGCTCAGGACTGGTGATCTGATAAATGGATATTGAATTTTAAGTTTTCGTGTCCATCTTCGCCAATACTTACAGTAGCTCCATTAATAACGGCCTATGGATGCCATGTTTTTTTTTTTTACTCCTGACAAAAAAAACAACATAAAGAAGAAATAAAGAAAATGTTTAACTTTACATTTAAGATCGACAATATACAGTAGGCTGCACAAAGATGTAGGCCTATACTGATATTAAATAAGGAAGTGGATATATTTACGTCATCGTAACCAAAACAGTAAACGATATATTTACGTAGATGAAACGACGCATGCGCAGTCATACTTTAACAACTAGCATTTTCAGCACTCGATATTAGCGTGGCCTTCCAAGCCGCGGTGATTCCCCCAAGTTCGGCATGGCACAATTAATTTATAATTTTGTTTTTTATTAAACGTAATTTAACTTTCTACAATAGCACAGTATGTAGTTTAATCACTAAATAAAT
>NW_022729052.1:0-786 GCF_011630105.1 Anneissia japonica | reverse complement strand
TTTAGACATAAAGAACGTAAACTGCATTAAACTATGAATATAGGCCTGAAATATGAATATAAATGATGTACAATTTGAAAACAAAGCAGTGAGATTAAAGTTGTCCCCTATCTCACTTTCTTCCCCATTAGTTTACTGTTTTGTACTGTATTTTGTAGAGTTTATATTCATAGTTTATATGCAATTTACACTTTTTTACTGTTTGTAAAATATACAGTAGGCTTATTATAGTGCGCATGCTATTTGTTGTCTTTCACATTCTTTTACGCATGCGTAGTTGAAAAGCACTAGTTTCCGATGCCACCACAAAAAAACGGAGATCGATAAATGTGCCCACAATATGTGTTATTGTTAAAAATTTATAAAAAATTAAATTAAATTAAAGAAAAAAATAATTAGATTAATTAAATTAAAATAAATAAATATATACATGTAGGCGCTATATAAACCGAAATTATTATTATTATTACAGTATTATTATTATTATTATTATTATTATTATTATTATTATTATTATTATTATTATTATTATTATTCGAGATGGGCTCGAGATTAAGCCCAGAGATTAAGCCCATTGGGCTTCTATTTGACGTTTTACGGTAGTTCATCAACGAAAGTTCTTTATTATAGTCGTGTAAAAAAAGAGGTCTCTGGTGGGAATCGAATCCGCAATCTCTCACTATCTCGGAGAGTGTTATACCCTTCAGACTACAGAGGCCCGTACGACATCATTACGGATCTATGACCACTCTTCCTTTATACAACTTGAGGGCTCACACATAGTGG
>NW_022729051.1:0-3669 GCF_011630105.1 Anneissia japonica | reverse complement strand
TCAAGGTTGGGTTAAATTTGTGGTGATCTTTGACCTAATATGTACATAACACTTAATAAGCGTATGTTATGAACGAACAATGTTACCTAGGCCTACATTACAATGTACAACTACAGGCCTAGGCCAACGAATAAAACCATGTGTTTAATGTTTTTATTCTTCACTTTACGATGTCATAATAAAGTGGTCAAATAAAACCATTTGTCAGTGTATTCATTAAGTATATCTTTTATTTAAACTAAAGAACATGAAAATATTGTAAGATTACCTATATGACAAAGGTTAACTTGGGAATTCCCCTTCATGGCTATTCTAAACAACAGAGCTGCGGTGCTGAAACAAGCTAAAACCATGTGCACTGCACTGGGCGAGCCTAACAATTAACGTTCGTATGCAAAATTATGCCTAACCAACTTAGTAGAAATTTCAATCAAATGAGATTTTCACACAAAGCTAAGTAGGAAAGAAATTATTTTGGGCACTGACTGTAGTTGTTCATCTCACTCAGACCACACGGTTTTAGATTATAACAGCGCATTACTTAGATACAATCAACGTTGCTTTTGAGTGCAAATACTTTGCATATGGTTTGTTTATTGTTAGTTATACAGTAGTATTGAAATAATAAACAAACAGAAACTAACAAATCTCTGTGTACATTATGGTGACCCTGAAAAAGGGCTGTTTGTTTTGAGTATTTTGGGGTTTTTTTTATGATGTCAGGGCTTGAAATTAACTTTTTTTCTTGGTAGCACTGCCAAAATTTTCTGGCACCCCCCAAAAAAATTTGGTAGCACAAGTAATTTTTTTAGTAGCACATATTTCCCCATCCTTTTCGCATCCCTTAGATAATAAGCGCTGCGCAATATTTTATTCTTTATAATTATTTCCTAACAAACCCCCACCCACCCACACCTACACTGTCCCCATGGATTATTATGCAAGAAAGAAGACATGAAAGAAAAAGAGAAGAGATTTTTAAAAATTGAAAAAAAACAAAAAAAAACAAGAAAAATAATAAATAAGAAATAACAAAAGGAAGGAAAGAAAAAAAGAAAGAAGTAAAATGGTGGAAAGAAAATGACAATGAAAAAACTAAAAGAAAGGTAAGTATCAAAAATGAAATAAGAAAAAGGATAAAACAATATTAAAAAGAAAATAGATATTAAAAGGATAGTAAAGAAAAAAGGTGCAAGGTAAAAAATTCAACCTAACTGGAAGGAAAGGGAAAGTATTTCATGGAGTTTCAATTGTTAGTTTCTAAGAAAATTACAAATTTCTGTTAATTATTAACAGATATACACAATATAAAAAAGAAAAACATGAGCCGTAATAATGTGCTAGCTAAACTGTCTAGTCAATGGACTGCCTAAATCTGCAGTTACTTAAGTGGATTGATATACCAGTATTGATTATAAAATTATTAATTATTATTACTGAAACATTAGTTATATTTTCTGTACACTTTCTTTAAATTTTTCAGTATTTTTCTTCATTTGTGCAGGAAATTTCAAGAAAATAGGTCCGCAGAATCGCATTAACACTGCAAATGCCTATACATTGGTTACAATAGCCACCGACCGACTTTACTGCAACATTTGCGTGGAAATTGGCAGACTTATTTTTAATATGCGTGGATGGAATTTTTTCTTTATGAGATAACTCTAAATCAATTTATACATAATAATTTCAACCTAAACAGAGTTCCAGAGTTTTCACCAACATTTCAGGAGTGCTGAGATTCCAGCTCCCCACTTGTCAAAGGCCATTTAGGCTTCGTTTTAAGCCCAAAAAATTGGCATCACACAGTTGGCCGGCGACACTTCTTATTTAGGTTATAATGTAGCCTAGAACATTAGGCCTGGGCCTGTACAACTTCAGCAAAGTATCTTATACCTACATATATAACGATCTATAGTTTCATTTTCTTGTTCAATGGTTGTTTATATTGAGAATTATTAAAAAAAAAAAAAAACTGGTACGCCTTCCAACTTCGAAACATCAGTATTAATCGCCAGAGAACATCGTCACACTTCTAGTGTTTACAAAGGTTTCGCGAAGTAACATATCCCAAACATTGCAAGTTGCCCCGAATGATGTACTGTAATATCCCAGCATTCTGATTGGTTTACAACTTGCAATGGACTCAACATACCTTACTCGCCAGTCGGTGTAGTCGGGCGCACACATGGTTTGGGATGTTACTCCGCGAAATATAGTTTCGTAATTGGAAGGCCTACTACCAGTTAGTTCGATGTTGTTTTGTTGTTACATTTTTGGTTGTTGTTGTCAAAACAAGAAACATTCCTTGTAGAATTATATATTTTTTATATATCTTATGGATTAAATTAACCAATTAATTCAATTGTTGCACTTTATTAATTCCACGTTTAAAATTTAATCTTTACATATTCATTTATATACAATTCAATTTTTATATTATTTCAAAACACGATTAAACAATTATTTTGCTTACTTTCTGCTGATACTTTGTTAAGAACGAAATAAATTGTTTGATAGAGGCCCATTACTAGTTGCCTATGAAATAACAATGCTACTGTTTTAGTGTACGACGTCACACTTTAACAGTCTAGGTCATGCTGATTGGTTGATACAGTACCTGTCTCTTATACACATCTAGATGTACGAACAAAAGTAGGTCAGAAGCCGACTGGCTCGTTCAGTAAATAAATGGTAGTAAAGGAGTTGCTTTCTATATTATTTCATTTAATTAGGTTTCAAAATTTGCTGTGAGACCTATTTGTTTGTTTGGTTTTTTTTTGTAAATTTCAAGATGTTGCTCATTGAGATGCATTGTTAAACTATAGCTGCTCCGTGAAGTCTGGCTGAGGTTATCATAAAAGAGTATTGTATACCCTTTGTTATCATCAGCCATGTGATTGAAGAAACGTAATCTTATTTCATAATGTATGAGGTTTAAGTAATTCGTTTGGTTTTCAATAAAAGATGTCTGCCTTAATACCAGTAGTACTTTGAATATAATCATCCAGATGATGCCTAATTGTATTTATTTACGATCTATTTAGAGTTAAATTTTGATTATTGCTTGATACTGTCATACTGATTGGTTGATACAGTACATGTAAAATGAATGATAACATGTTTTGCGTACTGTCTGACAGAAAATAATGGGCTGTACAAGTTGCAAATAATTGGGATTTGGAGAGAAACCACCTTCCTGCCGCTTACAAAATCTACTCGCGCTATCAAATGACCTTGTTGCACTGAGCGCGACAAAGTTGAATTCTTTGTCGCAATATAAAAAAAATAAGGTCGCAAATGCGACCAAATAACCCTTAGTTTCAAGCCCTGGATGTCATCGTCCGTACGAAAAACTGAGGATTCGTATAACTGAGGCACGTAAAAACAAGGTTCTACTGTGTGTATCATTGGAGTTTGAAAACTTACTCTTTTTAAAAAAGCAATTCAATGATATAAAATTTATTAGGACTTTCTCATGTTTTGTCACGAACAGAGCTATAACTAGTACTGGTATAGGCATTTTTAATGCGCCTCTTTCTTGAGGTTATAAAGTGCACATTTTTTTCCTGGTCATTTGGTCCACATGCTTTAAGTGTTGCTGCTGGTAATCAGTGCAGGAGCAGGCAACCCCACCAATTACCCATTTTATACTCCTGGGTGGAGAAA
>NW_022729050.1:0-783 GCF_011630105.1 Anneissia japonica | reverse complement strand
AGGTCGCAGCTTCGAATCCCGTCGGAGGCATTTTATTACACAATGACTTTTATAGGACTTCATTCGTTGAAAAGCTACAGGGTAGCCTACGATGTTCCATCATGTCCTTATGTAAACACTGTATATGTACCTTTGATGATTTATATTATATTTATTCAACAGTGTTAACAGCTAACTCCTTTCGATATCATATATAATATACGACAGTATTTCTAGCCGTATTACCAGATTTATCTGGCCGAACGCCCTCTTGAGGCCTAGCATTGTGTAATACAATGTTCCCGAAGGTTATTTGGACCTGTTCAACCATGAAGCCTTCGTGGTCTAGTGGTTTTGACGCTCGCCTTATCAGCGAGAGGTCGCAGGTTCGCATCCCGTCGGAGGCATTTTATTACACAATGACTTTTATAGGACTTCATTCGTTGAAAAGCTACAGGGTAGCCTACGATGTTCCATCATGTCCTTATATAAACACTGTATATATACCTTTGATGATTTATATTATATTTATTCAACAGTGTTAACGGCTAACTCCTTTCAGTATCATATACAATATACGACAGTATATCTAGTCATATTACCAGATTTATCTGGCCGAACGCCCTCTTCAGGCGTAGCATTGTGTAATACAATGTTCCCAACGGTTATTTGGACCTGTTCAACCATGAAGTCTTCGTGGTCTAGTGGTTATGGCGCTCGCCTTGTCAGCGAGAGGTCGCAGGTTCGAATCCCGTCGGAGGCATTTTATTACACAATGACTTTTATAAAACTTCATTTGTTGAA
>NW_022729049.1:0-1357 GCF_011630105.1 Anneissia japonica | reverse complement strand
AAGCCTTGTGTGGTGGCGAGTCCGGTTTCAACCAGCAAATCTCTCTTGCGTCCGTTGGTGTTAGAAGATCGTGGCTGCAAGTGTGGTAGGTGTCTGCGCTTGCCCAACTGTGTACATTGCACACATGATGTAATAAGGACAACCACTTGTCCTTCAGCACCTACATACAATAAAACAATAAGATGTTACATAATTAGTAATTAATATCCAGTTGCTTTAATGGATGCAAGATATAATGATTAGTGATTGCAAGAGTTTAAATAAATTGTTGGGTATTTAGACTAAACCAATTACCAACCAGATATCTAAAAGAACCGAAAAAGTAATTACTGTATCAATATTTGAGACAACATGCGTGTGTATGTAACAGCCAAACATTTTTACTTTTTTTTACATACCGTGTAGTCACCCTCACATGATGAACAACACCACCACAGATGATTTTTGATTGATGTACGCCACAATCCCAGGTCCTCGCATCCCTTAGCCTTCGCATTTTGACCTAACTTTTTGTCAATGTTCTTTGCCACATGGAAAATGTCAAATTCATGTGACAATTCTTTGTATTTTTTGTCCATATCACTTGCTATCTGTGGGTGTCTATCAGTAGCAATCCCATCAACAATAACATTTTCATCTTGCAAATACTGCATTCCCCTGTTAAAAGCTAAGCGCTCCATATTTGTTGATGCCTGGCCCGGTGCTTCCGTTACCTGTACTAATTCAAAGTGCAAGATTTTGTCACTTTCCTCATCAACAAAAGAATACGATAGGTATTTCGCATTATGACCTGGCGAATCACTTCGTCCATCACCTCCCAAAAAAACGTGTTTGGAGCGAAAAGAAGACAGCAACAATAGATGCTGTTCCTGATACAGCGACTCAACAACAGGGAAGAGCAATGAACGTTGAATATTCAAGTAATGCCGCTCTGTTAAAATATTTAAGTTAAGAACATTTGCCATATCAAGCACCTTAGTGTATGTTCCACCACTGAAGAGTATAGAACCGCTTAAGTCCAGGTTGCCCTGAGGCATGCCTCGCACAAGAGGCTGTGACTCCCATCGCCCAACATGATTATTGATGCAGGTCCACTCGTAGATGACCATTGTACCTCTAAAGCGTTTCTGTACATCTAAAAGGCTACCACACTCCATACATCTAGTAAAAAGCTTGTCCAAAGATGACTGGTACACAAAAAATACTGTATCTTTGTCTGCATCATGCACACTTTGGTTCAACTCATCTTCATCACTTTCAGAATCACTAGGTTTGTACGAAGTGTCTGATCTACCTTCTGTTCCGGTTTCTGCAAAAATATAAAATATCTACTTCATCAATCACACCATAAAATTTT
>NW_022729048.1:0-708 GCF_011630105.1 Anneissia japonica | reverse complement strand
TGTAGTGAGCCGTAATTCCTCAATAGATAATTTAATATCTAAGAAAGCCATCGAATTTGAGGAAAATTCATAAGTGAAGTCAATAGCTGGATGAAAATTGTACATCAGTGCATTATAAATCTACGGATGCTCATACTTACCTCAATTACGCTTCTTCGCATCCACCATCGTGCAAACAGGCCATACCATATTCACAATTTCTGAGACTCAGAAGGATATGTAGTAATGACGAGGACTTTAAATCAAAAACCCAAGAAATGGCTGAATTCTTCAATCAATGCGGATATCTCACTGACATCATTAGTAAATCATTGGAGAAAGTGCATACTGTTACTCATGAGGAATCATTGAATCCAACAGTACGTGACACCACACAACGCACGCCTCTGGTTTTAACTTACCATCCTACCTCTAAGAAGATTGCTATGATTATAACAGACAATCATTATATTTTGGAATCAGACCCAGCCACCAAAGACATTTTTAAGGAGCCTCCTATGATTTCTTATAAACGTGATCGTAGCTTGAAGGACCAGTTAGTTATGTCAAGATTGAAAGCAATACATCCAGCAGATACTGTAGGCATGACTAGGTGTAATAGAAGTAGATGTAAGACATGTAAGCATGTTGTATGTACGGATAATATCGTAGGACCTTCCAGTAATTTTTCTATTCGAGAGAAATTTACATGTACCTCTAGTAATGTTA
>NW_022729047.1:0-1478 GCF_011630105.1 Anneissia japonica | reverse complement strand
ATATAAATGTATGTGTGTTACACTTGAAGAGGTAAACTATAAATTGTCTTGTGGTAATGCTTTATACAGAATTGTAAACGGTGAAGAAGAGGAATCTGAAAAAAAATTGCCCAAATCGAGATCCGAACTCGAGACTTACAAATGTCCATGCAGATGCCTTAACCAGAGCCACTGAGGCGTTGCTTGGATAAAATATTAACACATTTACTTCTATATGCCTTGGTCAGGCGTCGTCACATACATAATTCTAATGTTATTATATCTATTTCGTATGCATCAAATCCGCAAATGCGTTCATGGCGCTGTCCCAAATCAAATGAAAATCGGAAATTATCCAAAGAGATTTTAGACTCCTTGATAGGTCAACAGTGTTTGCTTACGAGGTTTGTATTTCTGAAGGGATTTCCTCGGACTTTTCAACTTCTTTATTGAAGTAAAATATGGGTGAGGGGCGAGAAACGTATTTTTTTTTCATTTAGCCTTAAGGACCGATATTATTATTGTAGTGTTCTAAAGATTACAGAGAAGGTATTGCCTCATTAAATTGGCGTCATGTTAGTAAGCTTCAGGATATGAATCACCAGTGCTAAAGTGGTAAAGACGGGCAGTGCCATACGGTATCTAGGAATATTTATAGGGGGAATGAGGGGCCTCGAAGGTGGACCGGGGGAGGGGGATCGATGATTAAGTAGGGGATGTTAGGTCCCAAAAATAAGTATTTTTAACTACTTGAGCGTGATTATTTTGCTTCGGACATCTTCGATGGGGATGGGGTGGAGTGCGACTGGAGCGCGAGCTTTTTGGGAGTACGTGCGTGCGAATCCCTTAATGTTCACCACTGGTGATGAGAACGCGAATGTTAGAAGGGGAGGCTCGAGGATTAACTGTGAAATAGAAAGCTATCTGACAAAAAAGACTGTTCGAGTCGAATTTTAACTACTTGAATGTAATTTTTGCTCTGCGAATATTTAGGGGGCGCCTGGGACGCATATTCTTATCAGGTGTGGGTGGCGACACTTTCAGATAGGCCACTATAAATCATGAACTTACGTAATAGAGTTTAACCCTCATACTTTCAACCCTGGCGCTTTCCATCACCACATCTTCGACAGGTTTATCATTTTCGTCAACTTCAACTTCTTCAATCTTTCCTAGAACATCCATGCCCTTTGTTATTACTCCAAAAACCATATTTAGATCGTCCAGCGACGGCAAGCGATCACAAGTTATGTAGAACTGGTTACCGTTTGTGTTTGGGCCTAGAGAGAGTACACCAGATTTTTATAATCGTAGTGATATTAACGAAGTTGATGTGAATAAGTTGACGTTTATTTTCACTTAGAGTCTTATGTCATACAACGATAAGTTAATAAACATTTGAGTATTTTATTTTTATTATCACCGATTCCTCATATTATAAGTTTAACATTTATATGAAATAGGCATAGGCCTATACAATGAAATAACATATTTAATCA
>NW_022729046.1:0-963 GCF_011630105.1 Anneissia japonica | reverse complement strand
AAAACAAAAATAATGTTGAATTTCGAGCATTCTTTGATCGTTGAGGTTTTCTCAGTAACGGCAATATTATGTAAAAATTCACACACAAACTCATTACCCTCTCCATCTACTACTTACTTACCTATTAGTATAATATTATATTAATCATTTTAAGCCTGTGGCCCATTGTCCACGGGTCCATTGAACAGGTCAGCCGTATTAGGCCTATGCTCAGACCATAGGCCTATGTCATAAATTTCATTTCTCGATACATAAACAAAGGCATGTTACCTTTGGGCGTCCATAACCATCAGTGATAGCGGTGTCTCCAAGCCCGTTCAATTTACGATAGCTGACAGTGTAAGCTTGAGCCCATTCATCGACACCATTGCATCCTTGAGTCTGAATTCCGGTGATGTTGTGTTCTAACAACAAATCGATGGAAATCCAAGCTTGTGCATTGGCAGTTAAAGAAGCCCAACATCCTCTGAAATCCAATCTGCCATATATGGCTTTGTAGGTTGAAGAATACTCAGAACTTGCACTTATCTGACTGTCAAAAATCACGCCACTCTCCATTCCCAAAGGTTCAACGCATTCTGTAAATGACGCAATATATTGGCAGAAAAATAATACGCATAAACCTTATGCAATTCTTACCAAAATATATGTACACAATTTTGATCATTCTTTCATTGTTGACAATAGTAAATTGAGGTTTTCTCAGTAACGGCAATATAGAGCACTTTTTTGAGTTTGTATATTATGAAAATTCAAATAATAATAATAATAATAATAATAATAATAATAATAATAATAATAATAATAATAATAGTTGGATTTGTAGACCGCATCATGCGAAAAAGCCTCTATGCGCTTGGTGATTGAGCTCTTTGAGTTTGACATTGTGAGAAAAAAGAAACCTACTCCTTAAACTAAGGCATGGTTGGCCGTTGGCTCCGAGGAGTTCATCCGCCCTTTGTT
>NW_022729045.1:510-861 GCF_011630105.1 Anneissia japonica | reverse complement strand
CCGCAAAATTAACCAAATTTCAAATTTACCTAATAATACTGTTCTGGCTACACTTGATGTTTCGAAATTATATACTAATATCCCTCATGAAGAAGGTGTTAATGCGTGCATTTCAAGTTACAAGCAAATTCGGGGCAAAACCCCATCTAAATTACATCTCCGTGAACTTATGCTGATTCTGACCAATAATAACTTTGTTTTCGGCGACGGTCATTACCTTCAAGTTCATGGCACAGCGATGGGCACCAAAATGGCTCCATCTTTTGCTAACTTATTTATGGGACAATTTGAGGCCAATTTCCTGTCCCTACAGCCCAAGAAACCAGATGTTTGGTTTCGTTACATTGATGA
>NW_022729045.1:0-446 GCF_011630105.1 Anneissia japonica | reverse complement strand
TTCGGCTCATCCCACAATCAAATTCACTGCTAACAAATCCACAAGCAGTGTAGATTTTTTGGACATCACCGTGACCATGGAAAATGGTGCACTTAAAACTGATCTCTTCCGTAAACCCACGGATAAGTACCTGCTCCCTAGCAGCTGTCACCCCCCGCACTGTACAAAAAACATTCCGTACAGCCAAGCATTGCGCATGAGACGCATTTGTTCTTCGGATTTAGATTTTCAGAATCGAACAGAAGAACTATCCGGACATCTCCGAAATAGAAATTATCATCGAGGACCCATTGAAAATGCTATAAAAAAAAAGCAAAGGACATACCTCGTGCTCAAACACTGACGTACAAACCACGTCAACGATCGACCAGAGTGCCACTTGTCACAACCTATCACCCTAGGTTACCACCACTAAGGGCTATAATTCAGAAACATATGCCCATTCT
>NW_022729044.1:0-576 GCF_011630105.1 Anneissia japonica | reverse complement strand
TACAGGTCCATAGTTGTTTTCTTATTCGTTTTCCACCGATAGATGTTAGGTAGAAAAGAAAAAAATGCGAAACTAATAACAATTTTGTTTTTCTTTCCTCTTTTATTGGTTTTCAAAACACATTCTCTCCGTGCTGCGCCAGCAGCTTGTCGCACGCGGCGAGCAGTTCGACGTCGACAGAGTGAGGAGAAATCGACCGATCGAAAATGCCGTTCGTCGGACGAGCAGCACACACACCGCGATCTTCTTCGTCGCTGCTGCTATCTCCGTCGTTTCCGCCTCCGGCGCCGTCCACCTCCACGTCGTCGTATCCTCTCCGCAGCAGCTGCTGGAGCTGCTTGATGATGTACCTGATCTTCGGTTCGTTGGACGCCTTGCTTCGGGATGCCATTAGCTCTCGATCGCGGCGCTCGTTTTTGAAGTCCTCCTTGTACGATTCGCACTGAGCCTTCAGCAGCGAGTTCATATCGGAGAGGCACTTGTACTGCTTGCACAACCTCACGGTGTCCGAGTTTTCGTCGTTTTTCAGAGACTGACAATCGTTTCTAAATCTATCGATCTGCTGCATGAGAAAAT
>NW_022729043.1:0-521 GCF_011630105.1 Anneissia japonica | reverse complement strand
AATATTTCGATATCTTTGTTGACTTTCACGACGAACGTGACTGTAGCGAATTAATGAAAAAATAAGGACGTTTCACAGCCACACACTCACACTGGCACACAGATTCAGACTTCGTAACAAAATGAGAAGGAAAGAAAACAATTTAAACTTTTTTTTTCCAATTTTTAATATTGTAAACTTTTCCAGTAAAATAACATAACATATTTTTTTTTGTTAACTACTTCTTTCGAACTGGAATGAAGGCGCCTCTCCATGCGATTCGTTCGGTTTTGCCAAGCCTCGCCCGCCAACTTTCCATTAGGAACCGTTCGCAGTAGGCGAAGAGTGTCTCCCACCGCTCGTCGATTATCTTATCCGATTCCATGAAGGAGGAGAGTCTTTGCCCGAAAGAGCAAACCTCGTCCGGGTCTTCGCAGCTCTTCAGTCTCTGTTCCGCGCTGAGGTACAACCTCTCCGTCACAGAATCGTGGCCTTGGACGGTGGTCAATATGGCGGCGGCGTCGACGTACCAGGAAACGTCG
>NW_022729042.1:0-840 GCF_011630105.1 Anneissia japonica | reverse complement strand
TGATTTGTTGATCATACTATAGTATATACAGCTAAAGCTTAGTAAGCTATAATTAGGCCTAAGTTTTCCTGGATATTAAGTAGATTGCAGATAAAACATCATGAGAAATTTGTTGGCGTTTCATTTTGACTGTAATGGTAATGTGATGATGATGAATTTTACTATATAAAAGTGTCATTTTCGGCAATTTCGAGAGGTACTATTTCCTCAAATTTTCTCACCTCAGCCCCACCATGGTTGGTTTGTGAAATCACGTTTTTGAAGTAGGCCTATGTAAAGTACATACTCAAAGACAATGTTGTTAAGCTTTGTTTTCTATGGTATACACACACACATTAATAAGATCTCTATGGTTGTCAAAAATCCCTGATGAAAGATCATGAGAATTTTTTTTTTGGCACTTCATTTTGACTAATGGTGATGTGATGATGATGAATTTTACTAAAAGTGTCATTTCTAGACATCTAGAGGTACTATTTCCTCAAATTTTCTCACCTCAGCTCCAACCATTGTGGGGCTGAGGTGGGTGTCAACTCACAAAATGCCCTCCCCCTCCACCTTTCAAAACAGATCTGTGCCCTTCCCTGGGTATGACATTAAACTCCATCGAGTCGGCTCCAGATGTATGTCTTAGTGACTGCTGTTTGTTTTTAGGATGTGATCTGGTTTTTCATGTCCATTTTTCGTGATTATGACTATTCTGGATAAAGAATGTTTTGAGCAGAGGTGGATTCAAGCCCCCCCCCCCACCTTCATTTGTTTAAGGAAAAAAAATATATATTCAAATTGAAGTGCGAGAGTGTAATTTCCAGCCATCTAGAGATGCCCTAATCATAAATT
>NW_022729041.1:0-1175 GCF_011630105.1 Anneissia japonica | reverse complement strand
AACAGCAGAAAAAAAATGTAGTTTTAAGGATGTCTTTATTAGCTTTTTGGCTTTTATTTATTCTCTTGTGTAATTTTGTGAGTTCCAAATTGATAGGACTAAATTCATTTCTTTTTTTTTATAGCAAACTAATAATTGATATTTTAAGGTAGACCTACTTGATAATTTGATGTTTTTTTTCAGTTTTTGTTATTATATACTTTATTTGAAAACAACACCTTTAAGATCAGTGGTACTCACAACCATTGCGGTGCGTTCAAAATGGTAAAAAGCTAGTAAAATTATAATTGATGCATACAGGTTATGCACAGCATAACAAAAGGTAAAAGTCAATAAAATTAAAATTTAGAATAACAAGTCGTTTTTCACCATGAAAATACGTACCACACACCACAAGGACTGACAAAAATGCAAATGATACTTAGGATAGGCCCTACTAATTTACATAAAACGACATACAAATTTTAGATTTTTAAAATCATGCTCGTCTTGTGCGGATCGTACGTAACACACGAATTTATTACTGCAATGAAGATAAAATGTTAGTATGAATGAACGCTATTTTAAATATGGAAAAATAAGATTTTGATAGACATTTAAAAACTATTATTATTTGGAAGATTACCGTAGCCTTGTATTTGGCCCCGTTTTTAGCCAACTATTTGCTGTATCAGGACCATAAAAAGCAGAAAAAAGGTAGGAATTCAGGGGGTCGTCTTACTCTCCTCATACAACAGTAGTCGTATCGCGGGTCGTCTTATACGCGAGTGTATTATACGGTACCTCTCAAATGGTAAACGTTTAAAAAACCGACAACTAATAAATGTCCAAACTAAATGTAAGTGATGCAAGCGCACATATATTTTTTTCTGCTGTTACCGCGGCTATATTGCTCTCTTACTGATATGTCCTTCACTCTTATTGAGCAATTATGGTTTCTTCATGCACTATCCGTTTCTTCTAGCTGAGCTATAATTTGTCTCACTTAATGGTATCCGGCTCACTCATTGAGCTCTTTTGGTCTATTCCTATGTTATTTTTCTTTCCAAACCATTCTTTTTTTTCTCCCTGATTTATATTAATTCGTTTATCTCACTGAGATTTTCTTCTTTGAGTCTTACTGAGCTATTCTTTTCTTTTGCTTGCTTTTCTTCTGTACACTGAGCTTATATTAT
>NW_022729040.1:0-1232 GCF_011630105.1 Anneissia japonica | reverse complement strand
ATAAAAAATTAATTACTAAGTTAATTAAGCCTAAGGGGCGGCGGAAGCATTTATTGAAAGTTGCGGCGTAAAAACACGTCTGATGCTAGGAAATAGCACTCAAGTTAATATTATTTCTGCGGCCGCCGTACCGGTTCCGCCGCCCCTGAGTATGGCTCGGTAAATTAAAGTGGTACGTGAGCAACAGGAAGCCCTTTTTATGGTCTTTAAGTACCGGTATTTGTTGTGGTCGTTATGTCTGAGTTTACATTCGGTTTCGCCTACATAATTGCCGTTATTACATTTAGTTCAAAATAGTACTGTGCTGCGCTTTTGTACGGCGGTGACGGAAAAATTAGGCAAACTGGGTCCGGCAAACCGGGTTTCGGTCAACAAGGGTTTCGTCTTTTCGGTGAACTGGATTCGGCAAACTGGGTTTCGGCATAGTGGTCTAAACCTGGCAAACCGGGTTTCGGCAAACTGGATTTCGACCAACTGGGCTAATACCATCTTTTGATAACGGAGGGTTCTGAATATTTACAAGTTGAAGGAGCATATAACTGCATTTTAATCAGTTTGTTTGACACCATCAATATATCGTCGCTCACATCACAAACTAACACAATTAAATTCAATTGTGTTAGTTTGTGAAATCAAAAAAGCGCGTCAAAATACGCGCTATTGTCGTTAAGGACTTTTTGTGTGGTAAAGAATACAAAATTGCTTGACAACCAATACGCGGTCGTTTTGACGCGCTACTGTGATTTCACGAACTAACACAATCTACTTTGATTGTGTTAGTTCGTGATGTGAGCGACGATATTTAGGAAGTACAGCAATTTGATTAGCCTATAGGCCTAATGTTTTCTCGCGCATTCCCCCGACAAGGGGTCAGATTTCCCGGACGTAAGCAAAGTGGGCGTGGTCGGGCTTCGATTAAAAGGTTTCGAAAGTGGTCCAGGGGGCGAAGCTCCATAAAATTTTGACAATTTAGGGGTTTCAAAGGCATATTTAATCGATTTTAGAGTCTACTAATAGGCCTATGTAGAAAATATATATAATTTTTTTGTCTCCGACACATTGTGCATTTTCTCCCCGACGGGGGGAGGAGGGCCCCTCGCCCCCCCCCCCAACTTTTGATAATAAAGTTTCAACGATTTCAACAGGATGTGGTTCTATATTATGTACATTATCAACAGCGTCACGACGTCGACGATAAACTGGGATCACAGAAAATATAAATTAAGTAGGCC
>NW_022729039.1:0-502 GCF_011630105.1 Anneissia japonica | reverse complement strand
GCGGTTTTAAAAGATTAATCGTAGACAAGTATAATTTTTTTAATAGCTACGTCCGGTTTCATTTTAATCATGGGAGACAAAATTGATATGAGTTTGGAAGATATAATTAAGTCGAATAAAGCCAGTCGTGGTGGAGGCCGAGGTAAAGGAGGACGAGGAGGGAACAGAGGACGCGGAGGCCGGAGTGCCGGTGGTGGACGTGGAGGTAGTCAGAACCGGCGAGGCGCCGGTGGCCCAGCTCGCCGACAACGAGGTGGCAGTAGACCAGCGCCATATTCTAGAGTAAGAATCTTTTATATAAGTTAATGTTTCTTGTTCTGGGTTCTTGCTTGGTATGCCTAGGATTTTTAGGGCTAGGCTAGAGTAGTGTGCCATTTATTATTACCATCCTCTTTATTTTTTCTTAATCTCAGTTCTGTGTTCGCACAATCACGTGTCGGCACTCTATCTTGGCTCTAGCCTAGGCTAGGCCTACTACTACCACCAGGGAGTTATAGCCTAG
>NW_022729038.1:0-825 GCF_011630105.1 Anneissia japonica | reverse complement strand
TATTTATTTATTATTTATTATTTATTTATTATTTATTTATTTTTTTTGTTATTTATTATTTATTTATTATTTATTATTATTTATTATTATTTATTATTATTTATTATTATTTATTATTATTTATTATTATTATTTAATTTTATTTATTATTATTTATTATTTATTTATTATTATTTATTATTTATTTATTATTATTTATTATTTATTTATTATTATTTATTATTTATTATTATTTATTTATTATTATTTATTATTTATTATTATTTATTATTATTTTATTTAGCCATCATTTGAAAATGATATCTGGCCATCTCATAGGTGCAATGTCTATTTGATGTTGTGTCTTCTCACCCTATTTACATACCATACCATACTTTACCTATTTAAGTTAAGATTTAAGTTAAGACTATCTCCTTTTAGACGATATTTAAATGTGTGCATCCAATAGTTGTCCCGCCGCAATTGCATTAATACAAACAAACGGTTACTAGTTACACCAAAATATTCCCCCCCCCCAAACGTTTGATTCCTTATTGGTAACAGACTTCCATTAATTTTGTTTTAATACCCTGTCATTCTTCTAGCTTTTCGTTTTCTTTACGTTTCTTTTCATTTCTTTTCTTTCTTATCTTAATCCTTTCTTTTCGTTTCCTTTTCTTTTCCTTTCTTTTCGTTTCCTTTTCTTTTCCTTTCGTTTTCTTTCTAATCTTTCTTTTATTTTCCTTTTATATTCTTTCTTTTCCTTTTTTTTCTTTTTCTTTCTTTTCGTTTCCTTTATATTCTTTTCTTTCTTTTCATTTCTTTCTTTTCTTTTCTTTCCTTTTC
>NW_022729037.1:56550-61865 GCF_011630105.1 Anneissia japonica | reverse complement strand
ACCTACCTCTATGTTTCAAAATAAAAGAAAATAATGGAGCAAAATATTCATATTATGTATGTCTGAGAGTGCCCTTTCCGTCTAGGGACGTGCCATAATCATAACATTTCTATTCCTGAGCCCAACGTATGGTGAGGCTGAGGTGGGTAGACCCCTCTCTAGCTGTTCCTCTCTGGGCCGTGTAGAGCTTGCAAATGTAAAAATCTACCACATGTAATATTAACCACAAATGTAAAAACATTGTACCTACAAATGTCATAATAACTGCAAATGTACATGTCAACAACAAATGTAAAAAAACCACAAATGTAATAAAACTTTGCCCACGAGTGTAAACAACGTCTTCGCCACAAATGTAAACCATTTCGCCTACAAAATAATGTAAAAATTCCATTTTACCTCAAATGTCAATCATAATATTTTATGTCGTCCGCGAATGTAAAAACTCATTGTAAAATAAGTTATCGTATGGGTGTGTTTGTGTGCGAGAGTTTTCTAAGCATTAAACCCCTTAAATTCTGCTACGATTTGAATAGTGTTTATGTATTCTACCTGCACACTAGCATTGTGTTTTTTTTAATTTATTTTTTTTAATTTTTTTTATGCTGCCATATTTTAACAAAAGAGACACTGTAATTAAACAAGAACTGAATGTGTTTTTCTAGTAGAATGTTTTTACATTTTTTGTTATTTATAAATTTGTGGTTATCAAAATATCAGAGACAGTGGCAAATATAGGCCTATTATTATATTCCAACAATATTGATTACTTGGATATTAGTTTTTCTTCCATGTATCGAAGAAGCGATATGCCTGAAGAACACACTTTCGTACATAAATTATTACGACGTCGAACCAAAAAGAATGTGTATAATTTATTTAATTGAAGGCTAGTTTGGTTAAGCCTAGTTTGTCTGGTCTGGCAACATATGCCCAGGTGAGGTTAGCATGCCTTTTGGACCACCCAAAGCTTAGCTTTCCTTTTTATTCAATTTAGATACTTATAATACCATTTTTTAGATAGGTATAGGCCTGGACGAGCCCCGCCCTCCCTTAATAATTGTGATTCATTTTAATTCATTAACATGTCGACTAGAATTGCCGTTTCTCTAGATTATAGCATTGTTCAACAAGTAAGTATTTTCATTTTTTCATCATTTTTTCTTTCTTTATGGGTCCATCCATCTATACATCCATCCATTCATTCATTCATTGGTTCATCCATCAATCTGTCCATCCATTCATTCGGGCCATTTATCTGTCGATTAAACTATCCATACATTCTCCCCGGCCACCTATAACCATTAACACATCCATCTATTCATCGATCCACCATCTATCCACCCTTACCCATCCATCCATCCATCCATCCATCATTCCTTTCCTCCATCCATGTGTCCATCTATCTATGCATCCATCCGTCCATCCTTTTTTTTTTCTGGATCCGCAACTGCTTAAAATTCATGTACTCTGGGTGTACAACGCTCTTTCGTTAAAACCTGAGTGATTATGCAGTTCGATTCAAGAACTTTTAAGGCATTTTCTTGATGATTTCTCAAATTACCTTCTCAAAATCGGCCTTCAAATTTATGTACTGTGGGTGACGTCCCTTCCCCATGATCTCCGCTGCAGCACGAAAGACGTTTCGAACAAGTTAATAATTGACCAACAGTTAATTTTCTTAAAAGCAACAAAATATCCTGTGTATTTCTTCGCACATGTCACACATACTTAGGACGTAGTATCAGTGCGCATGTGCAAGGCATGCGCAAACTAACATTTTGATGGCAACGACTGTGTCCTGACAACGATTTGTTGATACGCGCTCGTATATTGCTACTGCTACTTGGGCAACCGGCGGTATAGTTGCATAAGTAGAGCAAAGCTGATATAATTTTGTTGTTATTATCAAACTAATCAACATGTCTTGGATATTTAACATTTGTTCTCATCAAGAAGCACCAGTAAGTGTTATTATATACTTCAAATAGATTTATAAAGCTAGTTTATGTATAAAGGATTGAAAGTGAAGAATGCTTCGCGCGTTTATCACTGAGCGCGTTATTATTCCTTCGTTACGATGCGCATGTGTAAGACATGCGCAGAAACTGACGTTCGGTGGCAACCCTTTTGTCGTGACAACCCTTTTGTTGATACGCGCTCACATAGCTACTACTACTTTGGCTACCGATTTGGTTTTTATAATTAGAGCAAAGCAGATATAATTTTACTTTTTGCAAAATGTCTTGGATGTTTAACATTTGTTCTCATCAAACAATACCAGTAAGTGGCATTATATACCGGTACTTTAAATAGGTTTAAGAAGCTATTTTATGCATAAATAAAAATGAATGTAAAGAATTCGCATTGCGTCCATTCATGCGCGCGTATTATTCTCTCTCCATGGTAGGTATCGTTGTGCGTTCATGATGCGAGCGTAATGTTGGGTTGGTATCGAAGCGAATAGACCTTTCCGGAGTGTCAATCAAACTTAACAACTGACTAATCAGAACAGCGCCAGGAATACGCGCGCGTCTCACAAACACACGTGTTGTCCCACAAACGCACGTGTTCGCCTGTTTTAACACTGTCGCCTTGTGGGACCTTAGCAACAACATCCAAGGGGCGGGGCTTAGCGGAAAGGTCCATTGCGAGACATACGCAGAAACTAAAATCTATGGCCACATTATTGTCGTGACAACGCTTTGTTGATACGCGTTCACATTTCTGCTTTGGCTACCCGTTTTGTTCTCTTAAAGTAACAAAGCTGTAATAAGTTTATTGTTTTAATCAAACGAAATATAAATGAATTAATTATTATTACAATGTCTTGGATATTTAAGACTCATTCTCATCAAGTAGCACTGGTAAGTGACGTTATAAACTTAAAATATATTTTTTTTTACAGAAGTTAGTTTATGAATGAAACAGTGAAAAATAATTACGCATTAGTCAGAGCGTGCGTGTGCGTTATTGTTTTCTTCTGAGCTCATGTTAAGATACGATTGGAGCGCTTCTTTTATCGGATGATCTCGACAAAAGTTACCCCTCCTGCCTTATGAGACTTGCATAAGTCGATCTTGCTTTTAGTCAAAACGGACTTAAATAAAATAGGCTAGCCTATTTATTTGTAATACAATTTAATTGCATTAGGTTTCCTAAACCACTGACCTGTCCATGCATAACCAAAAGCCTTGCTTAGCTTTCCTTTTTATTCAATTTAGATACTTATAATACCATTTTTTTAGATAGGTATAGGCCTGGACGAGCCCCGCCCTCCCTTGATAATTGTGATTCATTTTAATTCATTAACATGTCGACTAGAATTGCCGTTTCTCTAGAT
Organism: Anneissia japonica; assembly: GCF_011630105.1. Classification (NCBI taxonomy): domain Eukaryota; kingdom Metazoa; phylum Echinodermata; class Crinoidea; order Comatulida; family Comatulidae; genus Anneissia; species Anneissia japonica. The sequence goes on along the minus strand of NW_022729037.1, from coordinate 58,522 downwards.
TATAGCATTGTTCAACAAGTAAGTATTTTCATTTTTTCATCATTTTTTCTTTCTTTATGGGTCCATCCATCTATACATCCATCCATTCATTCATTCATTGGTTCATCCATCAATCTGTCCATCCATTCATTCGGGCCATTTATCTGTCGATTAAACTATCCATACATTCTCCCCGGCCACCTATAACCATTAACACATCCATCTATTCATCGATCCACCATCTATCCACCCTTACCCATCCATCCATCCATCCATCCATCCATCATTCCTTTCCTCCATCCATGTGTCCATCTATCTATGCATCCATCCGTCCATCCATCAATGCATCCATAAAGCAAAGAAACATATCCATCCATTAATTCATCCATCCATCCATCCATCCATCCATTATTAATCCATCCATCCATCTATCCATAAATCAATCAATCGATCAATCAATCAATCAATCTATTTATCTATCTATCCATTTTTCCTTCCATCGATCCGTCCATTCATCAATCAATCAATCAATTAATTAATCAATCAATCAATCAATCAATCCATCCATCCATCCATTCATTCATTCATTCATTCATCCATCCATCCATCCGTTTATCCATCTATAAACATTCATCCATCCATCTTTTCATCCATCTATGTAACCAGCCCTATATTTTTCAAGCCATCAATTTATCTATCATCCATCCATACTTCCCTTTGTCCTTCATGCCATCAATGTATCCCTATCCATCAACCCATCCATCCATTAAACCATCCATTCATCCAGCCACCCATCCATTAAACCATCCATCCACCCATCCATTAATCCATCCATCCATCAATCATCCATTCATTCATTCTTTCATCCATTCATTCATCCATCCATTCATTCATTCATTCATCCATTCATTCATCCATCCATCCATCTATATTGAATTCGTTCTTTATTATTAATCATTAATTATATTTTTAGTACACTACCTTTAATATTCATATTTTCGTAATGTTGTCCCTGTTCATTTATTATATGTTGTTCTAAGTTCTTGGTTTTGGTTCCCTTTAAATCTATTTATCCAGATGCATTTGATCTATTTTAAACTATAGGTTGCTAATGACATTGAATCTCAATTGTCGGAGGGCAAGGAGGTACCAACGAGCTCCAAATCTGGACTAGAATTGGCTCATGGTACAGATACCGTCACGGTGGAGAGTGACATTATCGTTGGACAAGCGGTGACAATCACATCAGCTAAGGGAACAATCACCAACGATGTAATCCCAATCACTCCTGTCGAGGTGATAGTCTCATCAACCATTGAGACCATCATCAGCAGTGTAGCTGCTGCCTCAAATGGCCAGGATCTCCATACTGGAAAGATTGGGGACAGAGATGCAACACCAGTCAAACAGGATGTTGAGAGCACCCCTGTTGAAGACAAGAGCGCATCGATTGGTGAAAGTGGTACTGGAGGTGTGGATGCCACTTCTGAAGCAGAGAGTGCCTCTAGCGAAGACTCCAGCACTGCATCCGAGAACGGCAGCAGAGGCACTTGGGACAATCAGGTCGATTTCCTGCTCTCGTGTCTCGGCTATGCTGTTGGATTGGGAAACGTGTGGAGGTTTCCATACCTGTGCTATGAAAATGGAGGAGGTAAGTAGGTTCTTAATGATTGGTTTTTCTATATATGCCCAATTATGACATCTATTTCAATTGGAAATTATTTAGTTTCGCATAACAAATATATATATAGATAGTAATTGTTATTGTCGTGATGGAATAATAGACAATAACTGGATTTGCGTCAGGAGAAACATGTATTGGTGTAATTTTTGCCCTACCTGACAACTACAACTACAACTACTAGTGATCTGGAGATCGTGGGTTCGAGTCCCACCCGAGAACAACTTGCGATTTTTTTCGTAGTTGTTTTCAAATGTACTGAGTATTCGGTACATTTCCACGTCAGGTAGAGCAAAAATTACACCTATAAAT
>NW_022729037.1:50616-53219 GCF_011630105.1 Anneissia japonica | reverse complement strand
TATTTTTATTATTATTATTATTATTATTATTATTATTATTATTATTATTATTATTATTATTATTATTATTATTATTATTATTATTATTATTATTATTATTATTATTGGCTTTTCCCAGGAGTAGTGGGAAAGCATTGTTGTTTTTTTTTTTTCTTTTTTTCCTGGCATATTTTTTTTTTCTATCTTTTTGCACTGTTTTTTTTAATGGCCGTCACGTTGGTCTCTTCCCGTGCTTAGAATTTTTCCGTGCTTTGCCGAAGTATAGGCCATCAAGAATGTTCCTCCTAATATATAGTGTCAATCTATGGTGTGGGGGCGGGGAGGTGCGTGCGAGGACCAATAAAAAGTGATTTAAGGTCAAACAGTCTACATCGGATATTTCAAAAACCGGTCAGTTGATCTGAATGAAACTTACGGGAAAGTTTAATCAAGTTACAAAGAAGAATTTTTTTTGTGTTATTGACGATCCAGTGAAGGGTGTAAATTTGAGGGTTTTTTTTTCATTTTTTGAGGACCCAGATTTAAATATCTTTTAAAAAAAGACGAATGGGTCTAAATGAAATATTCTATAATAGGCCTACTTTGTAAAGGTCTTGTAAAAAAAATGATTAAATTATTGTGACGATTCGGAGTAGGGTGTGGATCTGAGGACCATTGAAAGGAAAACGTCCCAGACCAAATATTTTGAAAACGGATCAACTGAATGAAACATTCGGCAAAAGTTTAACCAAGTTACAAGGAAGATAGTATTATGTGTTGGCGACGAATCTGTCAAGGGTGTACATTGTAGGGTCATTTAAATTTTTCAGAGATTCCAGACGTAAATATCTATAAAAAGTTGTCAATGGGTGCAAATGCAACTTTCTATGATAGTTTGGATAAAGATCCAGTAAAGAAATGACTTAATTGTTGTAATGATCCGGCGTGGGGTATGAATATGAGGACCATGTAAAGAAACGTCCCTGACCAGATATTTCAAAAATGGGTTAACTGATCCGAATAAAACTTTCGTGAAAGTTTAACCCAAGTTGCAAGAAAGATATTATGATATGTAGGGGACGATCCAGGGTACTGTGTAAATTTGAGGGTCTTTTAAATTGCTTACGTCCCAGTTATGGATAAAAATGATACTTTGCAGAATAGTTTTTCATGGTGAAATGAAGAAATGATCCAATTTTGGTGACGATCCGCAGTAGGGTGTGGATATGAAGACCATTTAAAGATTTTTTGTTGACAATTGATTTAATTAATTAAACGCAATTTGCGTTTTTTGTAAAGCGCATAAACCAGTTACAGCTAGGTTAAACTCAAAACTACCGTGATATGCATAAACAATTTTGCTTTAAGTTATTGAATCGCTATGAACTGAAAATGCACTTTCCTGTGTAAGGCCAGCCCATATAGCGCGCAATGATTGTGATCCACGATGCACTTCGCTCATTGCAGCCATAGTTCAAGTCTCACTAATAACGTCGCAGTGAACTTGGTTTTCCACTTAATTAAATTTATATTGGTTTTCCTTTTTTTTTTACTTTATACCTTTTAACGAGTTTTCTTTAGCAGCAGCAGCAGCAGCAGTAGCAGCAGCAGCAGCAGCAGCAGCAGTAGTAGTAGTAGTAGTAGTAGTAGTAATAGTATTAATAAAACCTTATAAAACTAGAGCAGTCACTCCATGAGTGCATACCTCCGGTCTGTTCCTCAATACCAAACAATACGTAGGCTGATGATTAAGGCACATTCAGCTTCTTGAGTGTAGCAGCATCCCTTCAAGAAAATAATTGAATCACCACTCGTATTCAAGCATATTTATTTTTTGAGTGCTACCCCTTCCTGTGGCCGAATACGAGGGGCGATCCCAATATTTGTCTTTTGTGCTCGAAGGGTGAACATCGATTTTCCATGACCTTTTACCATTCCACTAAATGTTATGATGAGGCCATTCATTAGTTTTTGCGTAATCTTGCGACAGGGAGACAGCGACGAATACATAACCTCCAGGCTCTGAGGGAAGTAACAAATGATAAATTTATATTTCCAGGAATGCTGTTCTTCACGAGGCCCCTGGTATTGGTCAGGTGGGCTCGATTGTGTGGCCTCTCATGGGCTGCCTGATCTTCGCTTGGGTCATCATCTACATCTGTTTACGAAGGGGCATCAAATCATCCGGAAAAGTAGGAATTCTTTTTTTTTTAAATTTCTACACTATTGAATAGGTTTATCGTATTGACATGATAATACATTTGAAAATCACGTAATATCTAATAGGCCTACTTATTTATTATTCATTATTATTTCGACATGCTTATATTGCGCTGTACGAAGCACAGTGCCTACTTGTTACTAAACTTACATTGCAAAACAAAAACAATATAGTGTGATTAAAAAAAAAAAAAAAAAAAAAAAACTCCGAGAAAAGACACTCTTTAAGACGAGTTTGAATATAGAGGTGCATGCCGATTCCGCTTTTCTCAAATCAGAAAGTGCGTTCCAAGTATATCTGGAGCGGAAAAAGAAAACACAAATCATCGCCTGCTTTCGTCTTCGATCCCGGAACAAAAAGCAGGATGGAATCATTAGAGGAATAGAGTCGACAACATTATTTT
>NW_022729037.1:33141-49849 GCF_011630105.1 Anneissia japonica | reverse complement strand
ATGTAATATCTTATAATAATAATGTAGTTGTATCCGTTCTGTCTAACTAAGCACTTATCAGATGAATTATCCACAGAATTATCTTTCGGATTAAATATGCTTTTACGTGACTTCCGTTAGGTGTGGTTGGATGCAGCGGTTCAAATCTTCTTTTCCCTGAGCACATCATGGGGTGGGTTGCTAACGTTGTCCTCCTACAACCGGTTCCGCAACAACTGCTGTTTGTGAGTATACCTGCTGATAAACAATCGAATTTCTAATGATGATGATAATGACGATGATAAATTTGAGGATAATGATGTCGAGGATAATGAGGATAGTGATTATGATGATGAAGATGATGATATTGCTAATAATAATATTAATGATAATAATAATATATTAATAACATTAATAATATTAACAATAAAATTATCTATAATAAATTTTACATTGATGTCTATTTATATTATGCTATTTATCATTATGATCATAAAAACAATTATGTGATTTGTCATAATAATAATAATAATAATAATTATTATTATTATTATATTATTAATAATAATAATGTCAGAATAATAATAATAATAATAATAATTATTATTATTATTATTATTATTATTATTATTATTATTATTATTATTACTTATAGCGACGCAATGTTCATTGCCATTGCCAACTGCCTCACCAGTGTGTTCGCAGGATTTGTAATCTTCTCAATCATCGGATTCATGGCACATGAGTTGGGAAAAGAAGTCAGTGAAGTCGTAGACCAAGGTATAAGGCCACTGGTTATTAAGGTCTCAGATAACACCATGCGGAGGAAACTGATATATCGATAAATGGGTCTATATTAAGTTACTTTTTCTCATGGTTAAATCTACACTTTTGTAACATTCTATAAGATGATAAAACCATAACGGCAATCCTGCTCATTCTAGTAGAAATTTTGGTTAAGAAGATGCTTGCCTTCCAGTCTCAGGGTCTTGGCTTACTTGTGACAGTACAGGATTTGTTTTCTCAGGACTAAAAAAAACATAACCCACTCTCTGGCTTCGTAATGAGATCTAAGGTGATAAAACATCACGATATTTCATCTATCTAAGAGGGTCTCCTCAAAATCAGCCGACCTTCTAGGACCCGCTGTATGTCACCCTCTATAAGTATGTTTTTTAAATAACTGACGACGCGCGTCTTAATCTGCGGTGGTAAACTTTTCTTATCATTTTACCCTATGTCTCTACCCCTCCTCCTACTACAAAGAGGTCGGCTTTACCCTCTAGACCAAGATTCCGAACTATAATAATTAAAAGTATGCAGATTAAAGCTATTCCTAAACTGAATAACTATGTCATTAAAGTTTTATGAAATTTTAGCTGCTAATTCAAAAGAATATATTATCACCTAATATGTGACCCAGATTCAGTATTCGTTGACTTGAAAGTAATTCCTAATTTGTATTTATATTTTCATTAGGCTTTGGTCTTGCCTTCATTGCCTACCCTGAGGCCCTGACTAGACTACCGGCTGCTCCTGTCTGGTCTGTCTTGTTCTTCTTCATGCTGCTGACTTTGGGCCTGGACACACAAGTAAGAAAAACTGTTTAATGATACTCAATTTAATTCGTTCATCTTCAGGATAATAACATTACAATGGTTTTTAATTTATGATTTGTTTCTGTTTAAGTTCACCATCATGGAAACCGTAGTCACCTTCATCACCGATGTATTTCCAGACCTGCGCATGAAAAAACCAAAAGTTCTCCTGGCGAGCTGCTCCTTTATGTTTCTTGCTTCCCTCATCTGTGTCACAGAGGTATTCTGAATATAATTTCGTATGTAGAAAACACTGGAAGTATATAGTTAAGGATTTAAACTAAGGATGGATTTAAAATGAAATTTGATTATGGACTGGTATTTAACATTTAATCTATTATGTATTATGTGCATATAATTTTATAGCATCTTCATCCAGGATATTGGTAAACTTGGTTTGTGATGTAACCATTGTTAAATATTGATGTTTGAAGATATGGTATTTTATTGAATTTAATAGCGATAAACCTTTAAATACTTTACGGTCGGTGGTTAATAATATGTTCCTCTTTCTTTTTCATGGTGTGTGTACAGTCCTTTAAACTAGTATTGTTCTCACAACCAAAAACAACATTCTCTCTTTCTGTCCCTATTCCTCGGAAAGACAATATGAGCACCATAGGTCCCGAATGATCAATTTCTTGAATACACCATCCATTTAAATACAACAGTAAACTCAATTCATAACACAGATTTTGTATTTAACACAGAAATATGGAGTTTTATTTCTCTTTCTCAGGCTGGGGTGTTCTGGGTCAATCTGTTGGATTCATACTCAGCAAGCTTCGTCATTCTCACCTTCGCCACAATGGAGTGCATCGTCATATGTTGGGTGTATGGCTACGACCGATTCAAGGGAGACATTGGGATCATGATTGGCGCAAGAAGGGTCAACAGCATGTTCTTCAACTACTGGCGGGTCTGCTGGTGCTTCCTTACCCCTGTTGTCCTGACCGTTCGTATCATACAATATTATACTTACAGTTGGCTTAACGACAACGCAGGGACGTAGGCTAGTAACTGATTGGGGGTACCGAAATTCAAAATGCAGACTAAAATCTTACGCCAATAAAAATTCAATGGCCTATATAAAAAATCAATGGCCTATTTTGCTTAACCCCGTCCCACGTGCCTCAGCCAACGCCCATGTACTGAATTTGTACAAACCTACTGCCTGAATTAGTTCTTTACTCCCCGTCAACAGCACATTAAACCCATTCTTTATGATTTACATTGACTCACTCTTAAAGAAAGAAGTAGGCCTATATTTAAACTAATTTTACTTGTTTTTAAGTCGCTCTAATTTTAACAACCATCATATTGTCTGGTGTTTCTTACGCCCTATGTTTTCTCACGGGCACTCCGTTCCACCGATGAACACCTTCTGCAAACCCCTGTACTTAAACAAAAACATGAAGCATTATGGTCAACGTTCAACTCCCTCCCCCACCTCTATCTATCTCTGAAACCTTGCCCATTTCTGTTAAACAGTCAGCAAATGTAAGTTCTTAATTTAAGTATTTAAGAAGTATCTTAAAACTTCCTTATTTTCTAAAGTTTTTAAGTTTGGTTTAATTTTCACTTTCGCCTTTGATAATTTGAATTGGCGCGGTAAAAATGTCTGAATTATCAATATTTATTCTTGCTTTAATATAGTTGAATAGGCCTACAGTATAATAATAAGATTGATCAAATAAGATACCGGTAAGTTTCTCTTTAAAAGAGTAATTATTGACCACTGGAAGTCAAACACAGCACTTGCTAATTTTCAGTTTCAGGCCATGCAGCTTGTTTGATGATGTGTAAATAAATATACAAAATAAACAATACTGGTTTTGCTCAACCAACAGAGATAAGAACCTCCACTAACAGGTTGGAGAAAAACATATACACATAGAAAGAGACAAATAATAATTAACATCAAACAACCTTACTAATTTTAAGCTTAAACGAGGATAAACTATCATAAAAAATATCAATTTCATCAGAACAACTTAAATTATTATATGTAACATCTAATCTTTGAAATATACCTTTCTTAGTTACGTCAACCCGGCCAAATGGATCATAAATTTAGTTTCTAGTACGAGTACGACTAGGAACGTTTAAGTTAAACAAGGATACAAGATTAATTTATACAAAGATACAATCAAATACAGATTTTAAAGTTTTTTAGAATAACAGCATATCAAAAACAAATCTGCGTTTACTTAAGGAATATATATTTACAGTATAATCGGGACATGTCTTAGATAAAAAAATATAAAAACCTACTTTGTACTCTACCAATACGATGGGCCTGACTTCGAGAAATCGAGTTTATAATAACAGAACAGTACTCTAGGTGCGGACGAACAATCGTTTTATACAAGCAAACTAGAGCATGCCCATCATTCACAAACCTACAAATTTCTCCAAATCATACCCATCATTCGACTAGCATTTGACACAATATATTTAACATAATAACAGAAATTTAACTTACTGTCAATAAAAACTACTAAATCTTTATGAATAGAGACTGACTCAAGTTCTTGAATATTTTATTTATAACGGAACAGAGTATAATAATAACATTCATATATTTCTGTGCTGTTTAGTGTACTATTTATCACGTCTTCATTGTTTTTTTTTTTCTCACAGCGCCTTCGATTCATCAGCCGTCCGACAGCAGAGTGGGGCCCAAGAAAGGAGTGGCATCGTAACTTGGTGCCATATCTGAAAAACGAGACATCCTCCTGCAGAGCTGCTTCTGCAAAGTCATCGCCCCAAATGATAGATCTCATACACGAGATCTAAAGGGTAATGCGTCGTCCCGGAAGTGAGGTGCTAAAGCCCCCGGGATATGCGTTAGGTATGTAACGTGAAAAGTCAGTTGTATTGCCAAAGCTTTTGATATAACGCCAATGAAAAAAAGATGCTTCAAAGTCACATGTCAATCAATCATAACATTCTATAAAGGTCAGTAGGCTTACCAACTCCAATAAGCGATCAAAATTATGATGTTAATTGTCCAAAACTTTCATTTCCAAAAAAAAAAAAAAAATCAATAAATTGTCTTAGAATTTCGTTCTAAATTACAAATCATATATTGTTCTATAATTTCAGGATTTGTCTTTTAAATACGAAGTATCAAATTAACAAGTTGCTGCTTAAAAATCAAAATACGAACAAAAATGCCGAAAGAACAACTTGAATACAAGAAAACGACAACTGTCTAAAATGCTGGGTAAAAGAAATGGACAAAATGTCAATGAAGATGGCATGAAAATTTAAACTGAAACGACAATGGATAAAAATCCGAAGGAAATCACAAAAACTGCAATGAGCAAAAATGCTAATTTTAGATGGCAATGGATATCAACACTGATGAAAATTACAATAAACAAAAGATGCCAATAAAAACGACAATTGCCGAAATTGCATTTGAAAACGTCATGGACAAAAATGCCAGTGTAAACGACAACAAATGGAAATGTAGATATAAACGTCCGGCAATAGACTAAAACGCCTGTAAAAGCGACAATTGAAAAAATACCAGTGAAATATATTAATGAAGAAATATTTCGTTTAACGGCAATGGACAAAATTCTGGCGAAATTGGCAATGGACATAATTGCTGAAGACAAACCTATGGATTAAAATACAAAGAAAACGGCAATAAATAAAACACTGATAAAAATATAAATTTAAAGACAAAAAAAAAAATAAATAAAATAAAAAAAAATTAAAAAAATGGTCAACGCTATAGACTAAGAATGCAGTGCACACGGCAATAGATAAAAGGCAGATAAAAATTACAAGACAAAACAATGCTAATTTAACGGCAATGGACAAACATGCATTTTAAAATGTCATGAACAACAATGCCAGTGTAAACGACAATACACGAAAATGCCGATATAACGGCAATGGACTATCTAAAATGCCTGTTAAAAGCAGCAATGGCAAAATACCAGCAAAATGTCAACGAAAAACAATGCCGCTGAAAACGGCAATGGACAACATTTTGGCAAAATTGGCAATGGACAAACTGCTGATTAAAACTATTGACTAAAATACAGTGGAACGCGGCAATAGACAAAAACGCTGGTATAAACGGCAATGGACTAAATGTCTGTGAAAGCATCAATGGACAAAAGTGCACTCGGAGATGCCGATGAATGGTAGGCCCCTAATAGACACAATCCGGCAAAATTCAAAATTGACAAAATGCTGATAAAAATGAAGTGATCCTTAAATGCGGTGAAAACAGCAATGTGCCAGATGCAAGAAAAAAGACAATGGACAAAAATGCCGTTCAAGACCGTAATGGACAAAAATGCTGGTCAAGACAGCATTGCACAAAATGCCGTTCAGGATAGCAATGGAAAAATAATGCAGGTGAAAAGGGCAATGGACAAGACATGAAGTTATTATAATAACAATAAGGTATAAAACAATAATCTGATATAATGACGACAGTACTTTTGTTTATTCTTGTTTAATATTTTGTGTTGAAAATGAAACAACAGTACAGTAGCAACAACAACAACAATATTCAACAACAGAATTTGGTGACTATCGTACTAGCAGTAGCACATCTAAATTTGATTGTGTTATATTTCAACTTGCTCACATAATGTTGTTATAGAGTCACTTTTACTTTTGGCATTCACCATGTTATATATATTTTTATATATTATCTGAAAAAAAAAATGAATTGGAATAATGATATTGCAGCAATAGTTTAATATACTATGCCAAAAGATGAGCATGCAACGTGTTTAAGTATTAAAGTGATGGCGATAAATTCATATTTAATATAATAATTATAAGGGTTTTTTTTGTTTTTGTTGTTTTAAATTTCAGACATGGTATCAAGATGGATGCAATTCGGACCACACCGCTATATGGCGACTAGGACTCCTCATGGAAATGAACTGGACTACATTCACTTGAATGAAGAACATTCTTATGAATCAAAGATATTGGAAACACTGTGTTGCTAGTTGAAGAAGCTGTGATGTTTTGGTTGAGATGCTCGTCTTCCACTCTCTCAATCAATACAATTCCACTACACAAGTGGCATGAGGAGAATTAAGAGTAGAATATATTCTGTTAATCAATGTGTACACTCGATTTACATTATTTACAGAAAAATAATTACAAAATGTAAAATTGTAAAATAGAAGAGAAAATAAATAAATAAAAAAAATAAATAAATGAATAAAAATTAAAATAATATACTTGGGAAAATAGGCCCCTATGTATAGAGCCTGTAGAAAATGATTTTGTCAGCGGCGCCTAAAGATATAAATGAATTAATTTTAAAGAGACAAAAAATGGTTGTCCTGGAGATATATACTATGGAGTATAGAAACAATTTTGTCAGTCATTGTACATTTGTTATACAGTATTTTTAGAACAGTATGTTTAAAATGAAACATACAATAGCCAAAACAAAGCAAAAAAAAAAAATAAAAATAATAAATTCTATGTATTGTCAGAAGCCAAACCAGTTTCTGGTGAAGATACTTCCAATTATTATTATGATACCTTAATTTTTTTGATGTTTGTAATCAAGCAAACGTCTATATGAAATCGTGATTAACATTGCTTATACGTGTAATACGAGTGTATAAATTGACATGGAATCAAATACTATTTACATATTATACCATTTTTATCACATAAATTGTGAAAGAATAAATGAAACAAAATAAAATGCTGTGTATTCTATATTTATTTATAAGCTTAAAAGAGAACTAACAAAATGAGTTTTTGTTCTAGAGTAGATTTTTGATATGCCATTAATAATAGAATCAACCTTAAAAACGTTTCTATTTTTTATGAATTTATAGGCGATTATATACGATTTTACCATGACGTCACTGGCGAAAAAGTAACAAAAGATCATGTAAATAGCGCCGCGTAGGGTATCCACCTCGTAGGATATCCGCCGCGTATGATCTTTGCGTGCATGCTGTAACAATCACAATTTACAGCCATGGTGTACCTAAATACAACGGTGGGGCAAAACTAGAAGAGGTAACAGCAGTATGTTCTATTAACTTAAAATTTGTACTCGGTAAAATGGGTTATACCTGTCTCTTATACACATCTCAAAAGTGCACTCGGAGATGCCGATGAATGGTAGGCCCCTAATAGACACAATCCGGCAAAATTCAAAATTGACAAAATGCTGATAAAAATGAAGTGATCCTTAAATGCGGTGAAAACAGCAATGTGCCAGATGCAAGAAAAAAGACAATGGACAAAAATGCCGTTCAAGACCGTAATGGACAAAAATGCTGGTCAAGACAGCATTGCACAAAATGCCGTTCAGGATAGCAATGGAAAAATAATGCAGGTGAAAAGGGCAATGGACAAGACATGAAGTTATTATAATAACAATAAGGTATAAAACAATAATCTGATATAATGACGACAGTACTTTTGTTTATTCTTGTTTAATATTTTGTGTTGAAAATGAAACAACAGTACAGTAGCAACAACAACAACAATATTCAACAACAGAATTTGGTGACTATCGTACTAGCAGTAGCACATCTAAATTTGATTGTGTTATATAAGAAGAATCTATGAATATTCAACTTTCCGTTTACTGGGGAATGAACAACAAGATATTTGATTGGTAAACAGCCGAAATGGCAATTTAAAGACAACGAAGTCGCTGGAGGTAATTTTTTTTTCTTTTTTTTTTTCTTTTTTTAAGGCCAAGGCCTGTAGACTTCTGACAATGGTAGCGGAAGGCTATAACAAAGCAATGCATTTTTTCGGGCATAATGCCTAGGCAGGATTGTTCATTCATATTGGAATTAGTGTTTTGATGGTGATTTTTTTTCATCCAATTTCAAGTTATATATTTTATATGAGAAGAATCCATGAATATTCAGCTTTCCGTTTACTGGGGAGAATGAACAACAAGATATTTGATTGGTGAACAGCCGAAATGGCAATTTAAACGACGTCACTAAAAAGAGGTCAAGTTTGGTTGAATTTTCACTAGCGCTTTTGATCAATAATTATCAATATTTATTCTTGCTTTAATATAGTTGAATAGGCCTACAGTATAATAATACGATTGATCAAATAAGATACCGGTAAGTTTCTCTTTAAAAGAGTAATTATTGACTACTGGAAGTCAAACACAGCACTTGCTAATTTTCAGTTTCAGGCCATGCAGCTTGTTTGATGATGTGTAAATAAATATACAAAATAAACAATACTGGTTTTGCAGCATTCAAAATAATATTAATTGGTTAACATAAAACTAATTGTTTAAATTTGCATTTCAGTGTTGTTATTTTATTAACTGACACAATTTAATATTAAAAGTTGGTACAGTTGTACAGCTTCGTCAACTGGGTGGCGCCATCTTACAATGGGGAATTTTCAGGCTGGGCGCACATCATCGGTTGGGCGATTACTTGTTCGACCTTCATCTTGACTCCTGTCTTCATCTTGGTGGAGATCAAGAATGCATCGGGAACGTTTCTTGAGGTAAACGGCGAATCATAGTTTTGAACTATTATTTTATAAAATTCATATTATTATTATTATTATTATTATTATTATTATTATTATTATTATTATTATTATTATAATAACTACCAGTATTATTAGCTTTTTGATAGTAGTCCTTTCAGTTTTTTACCATTTCAATGACAGATGTTTTTTAGAGATTAAACACTTTATAATACTTCACTACAGGTTGTCTTATACTGTTAAACATTTTTATTTTTTAATTTATTTAATTCTCAACCAACAGAGATAAAAACCTCCACTAACAGGTTGGAGAAAAACCTATACATATAGAAGGAGACAAATAATAACTTACATCAAACAACCTTCATAATTTTAAGCTTAAACGAGGATAAACTATCATAAAAAATATCAATTTCATCAGAACAACTTAAATTATTATATGTAACAGCTAATCTTTGAAATATACCTCTCTTAGTTACGTCGACCCGGCCAAATGGAACATAAATTAAGTTTCTAGTACGAGTAAGACTAGGAACGTTTAATTTATACAAAGATACAATCAAATACAGAATTTAAAGTTTTTTAGAATAACAGCATATCAAAAACAAATATGCGTTTACTTAAGGAATATATATTTACAGTATAATCGGGACATGTCTTAGATAAAAAAAAATATAAAAACCTACTTTGTACTCTACCAATACGATGGGCCTGACTTGGAGAAATCGAGTTTATAATAACAGAACAGTACTCTAGGTGTGGACGAACAATCGTTTTATACAAGCAAACTAGAGCATGCCCATCATTCACAAACCTACAATTTCTCCAAATCATACCCCTCATTCGACTAGCATTTGACACAATATATTTAACATGATAACAGAAATTTAACTTACTGTCAATAAAAACACCTAAATCTTTATGAATAGACTTAAGTTCTTGCATATTTTATTTACAACGGAACAGAATATAATAATAACATGTATATATTTCTGTGCTGTTTAGTATACTATTTATAACGTCTTCATTGTTTTTTTTTTCTCACAGCGCCTTCGATTCATCAGCCGTCCGACAGCAGAGTGGGGCCCAAGAAAGGAGAGGCATTGTATCTTGGTGCCATATCTGAAAAACGAGACATCCTCCGAAAAATGCCGAAAGAACAACTTGAATACAAGAAAACGACAACTGTCTAAAATGCTGGGTAAAAGAAATGGACAAAATGTCAATGAAGATGGCATGAAAATTCAAACAGAAACGACAATGGATAAAAATCCGAAGGAAATCACAAAAACTGCAATGAGCAAAAATGCTAATTAAGATGGCAATGGATATAAACACTGATAAAAATTACAATAAACAAAAGATGCCAATAAAAACGACAATTGCCGAAATTGCATTTGGAAAAACGTCATAGACAAAAATGCCAGTGTAAACGACAATAAATGGAAATGCAGATATAAACGGCCGGCAAAAGACTAAAATGCCTGTAAAAGCGACAATTGAAAAAATACCAGTGAAATATTAATGAAAAAATATTCCGTTTAACGACAAAGGACAAAATTCTGGTGAAATTGGCAATGGACATAATTGCTGAAGACAAACCTATGGATTAAAATGCAAAGAAAACGGCAATAGATAAAACACTGATAATAATATAAATTTAAAGACAGAAAAAAATAAATGAAATTAAATTTAAAAAAAAATGGTCAACGCTATAGACTAAAAATGCAGTGCACACGGCAACAGATAAAAGGCAGATGAAAACTACAAGACAAAACAATGCCAATTTAACGGCAATGGACAAACATGCATTTTAAAATGTCATGAACAACAATGCCAGTGTAAACGACAATACACGAAAATGCCGATATAACGGCAATGGACTAAAATGCCTGTAAAAAGCAGCAATGGCAAAATACCTGCAAAATGTCAACGAAAAAATATTCCGCTGAAAACGGCAATCGACAATATTTTGGCAAAATTGGCAATGGACAAACTGCTGATTAAAACTCTTGACTAAAATACAGTGAAACGCGGCAATAGACAAAAACGCTGGTATAAACGGCAATGGACTAAATGTCTGTGAAAGCATCAATGGACAAAAGTGCACTCGAAGATGCCGATGAATGGTAATGGACACAATCCGGCAAAATTCAAAATTGACAAAATGCTGATAAAAAGGAAGTGAACTTTAAATGCGGTGAAAACGGCAATGTGCCAGATGCCAGAAAAAATACAATGGACAAAAATGCCGTTCAAGACCGTAATGGACAAAAATGCTGGTCAAGACAGCATTGCACAAAATGCCGTTCAGGATAGCAATGGAAAAATAATGCAGGTGAAAAGGCCAATGGACAAGACATGAGTTATTATAATAACAATAAGGTATAAAACAATAATCTGATATAATGACGACAGTGCTTTTGTTTATTCTTGTTTAATATTTTGTGTTGAAAATGAAACAACAGTACAGTAGCAACAACAACAACAACATTCAACAACAGAATTTGGTGACTATCGTACTAGCAGTAGCACTTCTAAATTTTATTGTGTTATTTCAACTTGCTCACATAATGTTGTTATAGAGTCACTTTTACTTTTGGCATTCACCATGTTATATATATTTTTATATATTATCCGGAAAAAAATTGAATTGGAATAATGATATTGCAGCAATAGTTTAATATACTATGCCAAAAGATGAGCATGCAACGTGTTTAAGTATTAAAGTGATGGCGATAAATTCATATTTAATATAATAATTATAAGGGTTTTTTTTGTTTTTGTTGTTTTAAATTTCAGACTTGGTATCAGGATGGATGCAATTCGGACCACACCGCTATATGGCGACTAGGACTCCTCATGGAAATGAACTGGACTACATTCACTTGAATGAAGAACATTCTTATGAATCAAAGATATTGGAAACACTGTGTTACGCAGTCACTAGAATACAGTAGGCTAGTTGAAGAAGCTGTCATGTTTTGGGGTTGAGATGCTCGTCTTCCACTCTCTCAATCAAGACAACTCCACTACACAAGTGGCATGAGGAGAATTAAGTGTAGAATATATTCTGTTAATCAATGTGTACACTCGATTTACAGTATTTACAGAAAAATAATTACAAAATGTAAATTTGTATAATAGAAGAGAAAATAAATAAATAAAAAAAAATAAATAAATAAATAAAAATTAAAATAATATATTTGGGAAAATAGGCCCCTATGTATAGTGCCTGTATAAAATGATTTTGTCAGCGGCGCCTAAAGATATAAATGAATTAATTTTAAAGAGACAAAAAATGGTTGTCCTGGAGATATATATTATGGAGTATAGAAACAATTTTGTCAGTCATTGTACATTTGTTATACAGTATTTTTAGAACAGTATGTTTGAAATGAAACATACAATAGCCAAAACCCAACAAAAAAAAAAAAAAAAAAAAAAAAAAAAAAAATGGGATAAATTCTATGTATTGTCAGAAGCCAAACCAGTTTCTGGTGAAGATACTTCCAATTATTATTATGATACCTTAATTTTTTTAAATGTTTGTAATCAAGCAAACGTCTATATGAAATCGTAATTAACGTTTCTTATACGTGTAATACGAGTGTATAAATGTATTGTAATCAAATACTATTTACATATTATACCATTTTTATCACATAAATTGTGAAAGAATAAATGAAATAAAATAAAATGCTGTGTGTATTCTATATTTATTTATAAGCTTTAAAGAGAACTAACAAAATGAGTTTTTGTTCTAGAGTGGATTTTTGATATGCCATTAATAATAGAATCAACCTTAAAAACGTTTCTTGTCTATTTTTTATGAATTTATAGGCGATTATATACGATTTTACCATGACGTCACTGGCGAAAAAGTAACAAAAGATCGTGTAAATAGCGCCGCGTAGGGTATCCACCGCGTAGGATATCCGCCGCGTATGATCTTTGCGTGCATGCTGTAACAATCACAATTTACAGCCATGGTGTACCTAAATACAACGGTGGGGGAAAACTAGAAGAGGTAACAGCATTATACTGCGTCCTCTTTCGGTTTCGAATCACTAGGCGTTTCCCAGCCGCTTGGCGGTATAACCAGTCTTCAAAGCGTAAATCCATACCCTTCCCATCCTGCACCGTCCTCTTCTCTAAACTGCACGACTGCACGGCGGTATAGACAGGTACAAATCAAAATATTGGTATATTTTGCTTTGCTTTTCGTTAACAGTGAGTAGTTTTGCTTTTGGTTTTGTTGTCAGATAGATTATGTCTACATCTAAGAACGTAGATGCTGAAAGTGTTCCTGAAGCCTTGGTTTCGGCGAATTTTGGGGCTACATTGGCTCAGCCTTCTGCCGCGAATTCACGCCTCCCGTTTGCGGGTCGTGATGCGGAGAGGGGTGCTTCATCGTGCCTCCATTTAGTGGGTCAAGATGCAGTGGGCCTAGATAGTGTTTGCCTTCCATCAGTGAGTCGGGCACATGTGGAAAGCCCCTCACGCCTCGGTTTGTCCGGTCGTGAGGGAGCTCCGGATGCTAGCCAAGGGGTTCATGTTAGGAGTGGGCCCATTGGCTTCAATAGTTATCAGTTGGCCATTCTGGATCAGCGTCTGGACGCTAAGTTTGATGAGCCTCGGACGTCCCTTTTGGAGGGCTCTGGGTAACGGTCTCGGTCTCGCTACCGGTCTAGTCATCTAGGTGTAGAGCTGGTCGGTCTGGGCCTAGTTTATCTCGGTCTAGTTCTTCTGATAGTGAGTCTGACCGGGGGCGTCGAGCGTTGTTGGAGTCCCCACGGGGACGCAGGGACAGGGATGACGATGCCTTGTCCGTTATGGCGTGTTCAGACAACGACGGGGGTGTTCCACCTCCTGAAGTGTTGACGCCTTTGGCTCTGACTAATCCTCATCACAAGGATGAAGTAGTGGCCTATAGCGCTCAGGTTCTTAGTTGGTGGCAGGAGCAGCGCACCAATATTCTTTCAGAAGACCAGAAAAAGGTGTTATTGTCTGGGTTGGGCCCCAATTCGGAGGCGGAACCTTATTTTAAGGCTCCAGACATGCCGAAACCATTGCGCTCAACCATGCAGGAGGCCAACTATGAGTGTTGGAAAAGGGACAATACTCTTTGGAGTATTCAGGAAGATTTGGTGCGAGCGGCGCAACAGTGGTCTGAGATTGTGGAAGAGGAGGACACGCTAGCTAAAGTTACTAGCAAGGCAGTTAAGCAGAAACCGAAAACTAAGCCACCGAAGCCCTCTGCAGGTTCTAAATACCCTGCCGCCACGAAAGGCAACAAGGAATGGAAGGTGCGATCATACAGTGGACGGAATTCTGAGTGGCGGAGGAAGCTATATCACTACAATGCCAAAGGCGGGGAGCAGTCGAAGAAGCTTTTTCGGGCTCCGCGGGGAGAGGGCAAGGGCCCCTCTTCTCGCCAGTAGTTTCCGTCCCTTTCCAGGTCCCTTATGCAGGAAACATCAAGGGACACATAAGGGCCTGGACGAGTTTGTCGCAGGGTCCCTGGATCCTGCAGGTCGTACGGGGATATATTATCCCTTTCACAAGGGCCCCTCGGCAACGGCGCGTGCCAACGCCCCCTTCCATGTCTGGTGCAATGTCGGAGGCATGCTCCAAGGAGATCGCCAAGATGGTGGTGAAAGGAGCGGTAAGGCGTGTTTCTCCGATTCCCCACCAGTTTCTGTCGACGGTTTTTCTCGTACCAAAGGCCTCAGGCGAGTTTCGGCCAATTTTCAATCTCAAGTACCTGAACGACTTTGTGGAGGCTCAGCATTTCAAGATGGAGTCGATCAGGACCGTGAAGGATCTCATCCAACAGGGCGATGTGATGATTTCCATCGACCTGAAAGATGCTTATTTTATGGTTCCAGTGTGCGAGAGCCACCGGAAATATCTCAGATTCGTCTGGGAAAAGCAGCTTTACGAATTTCAGGTGCTGCCCTTTGGCCTGAAAACAGCCCGAGGGTATTTACAAAATTAATGAAGCCGATAGTGTCGGCTCTCAGGCTACGGTCCATGAAGGTCGTGATATACCTGGACGACCTACTCCTGATGAGTTCGTCGGTGGAGCTTTGCTGCCAGCAGAGGGATGTCATTCTGGCACTGCTTCAGGAGTTGGGGTTGTTGGTCAACTGGACCAAGTCTCAGTTAGTTCCAACTCGCGGTCTCCGTTATTTGGGTCATTGGGTGGACTCTGAGTCTTCCTCAGGACAAGTTGTCCCGGTTACAAGATCTTTCTCGGCGGACAATAGAACATCCCGTATTGAGTGCGGAATGTCTGGCCAGCCTGGTTGGCAAGATGGTAGCGACAGCAGAAGACGTTCTTCATGCGCCCGTTTTCTTCAGGGCCCTTCAAAGAGATCTGATTCATTCGGTTCACAGGGACCCGTCGTACCAGAGCCTAGTGACCTTGTCCCCCGCCAGTGTCCAGGAGCTGGGATGGTGGGTACATTGCCTCCATCACTGGAACGGCAGACCCATTCATTTGGCCGAACCAAAGATCGTCATCACATCGGACGCCTCCATGGGAGGTTGGGGTGCGCATTGTCACCTAGGCAGGACAGGGGGTCGGTGGTCTATTCAAGAACAGTCCCATCACATAAATTATTTAGAACTACTAGCAGCCTTCCTCGCTCTTCAGGCGTTTGGGAAGGGACTTCAGGATTGCCACGTCCGGTTGAGGCTCGACAACACTACAGCGATTTCGTACCTGAATCACAGAGGAGGGACGCACACGGCGTCACTCTCCGACCTGGCCCTGGAAATCTGGAAGTGGGCAATGGCCAGGAAGGTGATGTTGTCAGCTCACCATGTCCCGGGTTTGGAAAACGTCATAGCGGATGCCGAGTCGCGGGTTTTCAAGGACAGGCTCGAGTGAAAACTAGATCCTGTGGTGTTCAGTCGCATTTGCACGAAGTTGGGATTTCAACCGACTGTAGACATGTTCGCTTCACGAATCAATCATCAACTTGCAAGGTATGTGGCTTGGAGAGCCGATCCAGGAGCTATTGCGACAGATGCTTTCTCCTTGATATGGACGAACGAACAAGCATATCTGTTTCCGCCCTTTTGTCTCTTGGGGCGGGCACTGCGGAGAGTGGTAGAGGACAAGGCTACTGCCTTGATCGTGGCCCCCACCTGGACCACGCAAATGTGGTATCCGATGTTGTTGCAGTTAGCGGTGACTCCCCCGGTGCTGCTTCCGGTAAATCAGGTCCTTTTAACTCAGCCTCACTCCGGGGAGGCTCATCCCCTATCAGGGACCCTCCGTTTAGCGGCTTGGGTTGTCTCCGGCAGCGCTTTGTTGACAAAGGTTATTTAGCGCAGGTCACGGATGTCTTGTTGGACAGCAACCGATCCACTACCCAGAAGCAGTATCAGTCAGCCTGGCGAGTCTGGGTTCGCTGGTGTAGTGAACGGGGATCCGATCCAGTTTCAGCACCTGTAGCGGACTTCATGGCTTTCCTTGTAGGGCTAGAGAAGCGTGGGCTCAGTTACAGATCGCTAGGTGTATACAGGTCGGCTATATCGAGGTTCCATCTTCCAGTCGATAATGTCCCAGTGGGACAAGTAGGGGATGTTGTTCTTTACTGCGAGGGTTTCATAATAGGAATCCACCT
>NW_022729037.1:31749-33120 GCF_011630105.1 Anneissia japonica | reverse complement strand
ATGGTCAACGCAGTCCACATTTAGTAGGTTTTATCACCGACCTACGGCTACGTCTTCGTTCTCACGTAGCCTTCTGATTTCGGTTTAAGGGTGGGCTTTAAAGTCGCCTAGTGATTCGAAACCGAAAGAGGACGCAGTATAATTTAAGATTATGCAAGGGTTACTTACCTGCAGTATAATCTGGATTATACTAGTCCTCTGGAGGTGAGAATCACTTCCCGCCCTGTGGATCAGCTTTGTTAATTTTTGGTCTCCCTAACCCGTGATTTTCACCATGTATGAGGATGGTGTGTTGGGTTTTTGTTTTATTTTTCGCCTATGCATATAGTTTGTTTTATGTAATTTGGAATTACAGGTCAACCCTGCAGTTACTAGTTTTCAGGGTGCTGTTGGAGTGACTTTTGGTTGGTTTGTATTGTTACCAAGGGTTATAAGTTTAATAAATTGTTGTTTATACGTTGCCCAGCCCAGGAAATCATTTTGGGTCGAAGGTTGCATTAGATTTCCCCCTCCCGCAGACTTGCACTTTAGAAAAGAGGACGGTGCAGGATGGGAAGGGTATGGATTTACGCTTTGAAGACTGGTTATACCGCCAAGCGGCTGGGAAACGCCTAGTGATTCTCACCTCCAGAGGACTAGTATAATCTAGTTTATACTGCAGGTAAGTAACCCTTGCATAATCTTAAAGTATGTTCTATTAACTTAAAATTTGTACTTGGTAAAATGGGTTATACTGAGCCGATTTTCACCATTCAAAAGTCGATATAAGGTGCTAGTTAACGTTTATTAAGATTTTTGGAAAGAAAAAAATGAAACTATGTCTCTAAATAGAAGTTCATATACATCAGCCGAATGTAGTACAATTGTTTATCAGTGTGATTAATCTGCTCAATAAACAATTTTAATTACTTGTGCAAATATAAAGATGTGGGTAACCCACATCTTTATATACGACTTTTCATGGATCTCGACCTGCTATGTAGGCCCTCTTTAGGCTAGACGCGCCTAGACGGTTGGAAGCGATGATTGAAGAAAAACGGTTAAGCAAGCCAAGGACTTCGCTAACTTCCATTCCTCAGTATTAAAGTCCTTCCATTCATGAGCACTGTCTAAAACTTTCTTCCGGCTTATTTCTGAAAAGATTGTAACCTTTTCGTCTGAAGTTGGCTCAACATGAATTAAACAGGAGCCAGGGAGCGTCCATGACGGCCTAGGCTCGGACATGACACGTTGTTGTTTGTTGTTATTTCGCGACGTCATCAACGAGTACAATACTGTACATTCATTATCCACCATCAACTAAACTGCCTTAAATAGAAAAAAATTCCGTTCGTGTGGGAATCGAACACACAACCTCCATGTTTGCTAGTC
>NW_022729037.1:29388-31141 GCF_011630105.1 Anneissia japonica | reverse complement strand
TTTTTTTTAAGGCAGTTTAGTTGATGGTGGCTAATGAATAGCAAACCTGGAGGTTGTGTGTTCGATTCCCACACGAACCATTTAAAAAAAAATTTTTTTTTAAGGCAGTTTGTTTGATGGTGGATAATGAATAGCAAACGTGGAGGTTGTGTGTTCGATTCCCAGACGAACCAATTTTTATTTATATTTATTTTTTTTAAGGCAGTTTAGTTGATGGTGGATTCCAGACCTCTGACAATGGCGGAAGCCTATACCAAAGCTTCACATTTTTGCGGGCATAATGCCTAGACAGGATTGTTCTTTCATATTGAAATTAGTGTTTTGATGGTGATTTTTTTTTAATCCAATGGGAATTCATATTCTGGTTTAATTTAATTAATTTGTTTATGTTAAAGATCAAGTTTAATTTTTATACTTATGCTCTAATTGTATGTACTGAGGGTCCCAATTGATTAGCTCAGGGTGGATGGACCACCCTCACAAAATATTGTTTAAATAAATATATATATATATTATATAAGAAGAATCTATGAATATTCAATTTTCCGTTTACTGGGGAATGAATAACAAGATATTTGATTGGTAAACAGCCGAAATGGCAATTTAAAGCCAACGAAGTCGCTGGAGGTAATTTTTTTTTCTTTTTTTATGGCCAGGACCTGTAGACCTCTGACAATGGTAGCGGAAGGCTATAACAAAGCAACGCATTTTTTCGGGCATAATGCCTAGACAGGATTGTTCATTCATATTGAAATTAATGTTTTGATGGTGATTTTTTTTTCATCCAATTGCAAGTTATATATTTTATATGAGAAGAATCTATGAATATTCTGCTTTCCGTTTACTGGGGAGAATGAACAACAAGATATTTGATTGGTGAACAGCCGAAATGGCAATTTAAACGAAGTCACTAAAAAGAGGTCAAGTTGGTTGAATTTTCACTAGCGCTTTTGATAACTTATCAATAATTATCAATATTTATTCTTGCTTTAATATAGTTGAATAGGCCTACAGTATAATAATAAGATTGATCAAATAAGATACCGGTAAGTTTCTCTTTAAAAGAGTAATTATTGACCACTGGAAGTCAAACACAGCACTTGCTAATTTTCAGTTTCAGGCCATGCAGCTTGTTTGATGATGTGTAAATAAATATACAAAATAAACAATACTGGTTTTGCAGCATTCAAAATAATATTAATTGGTTAACATAAAATTAATTGTTTAAATTTGCATTTCAGTGTTGTTATTTTATTAACTGACACAATTTAATATTAACAGTTGGTACAGTCGTACAGCTTCGTCAACTGGGAGCCGCCATCTTACAATGGGGAATTTCCAGGCTGGGCGCACATCATCGGTTGGGCAATTACTGTTTCGACCTTCATCTTGACTCCTGTCTTCATCTTGGTGGAGATCAAGAATGCATCGGGAACGTTTCTTGAGGTAAACGGCGAATCATAGTTTTGAAGTATTGTGTTTATTATTATTTTATAAAATTCATATTATTATTATTATTATTGTTATTATTACCAGTATTATTAGCTTTTTGTATGTAGTCCCTTCAGTTTTTTACCATTTCAATGACAGATGTTTTTTAGAGATCAAACACTTTATAATACTTCACTACAGGTTGTCTTATACTATTAAACATTTTAATTTTTTAATTTTTTTAAAATTTATTTAATTCTCAACCAACAGAGATAAAAACCTCCACTAACAGGTTGGAGAAAAACACATACATATACATATA
>NW_022729037.1:23295-29276 GCF_011630105.1 Anneissia japonica | reverse complement strand
TATATATAGAAGGAGACAAATAATAACTTACATCAAACAACCTTCATAATTTTAAGCTTAAATGAGGATTTCATCAGAACAACTTAAATTATTATATGTAACATCTAATCTTTGAAATAAACCTCTCTTTAGTTACGTCAACCCGGCCAAATGGAACATAAATTTAGTTTCTAGTACGAGTACGACTAGGAACGTTTAATTTAAACAAGGATACAAGATTACAATCAAATACAGAATTTAAAGTTTTGTAGAAAAACAGCATATAAAAAACAAATATGCGTTTACTTAAGGAATATATATATATACAGTATAATCGGGACATGTCTTAGATAAAAAAATATAAAAACCTACTTTGTACTCTACCAATACGATAAGCCTGACTTGGAGAAATCAAGTTTATAATAACAGAACAGTACTCTAGGTGCGGACGAACAATCGTTTTATACAAGCAAACTAGAGCATGCCCATCATTCACTAACCTACAATTTCTTCAAATCATACCCCTCATTCGACTAGCATTTGACACATTATATTTAACATAACAGAAATTTAACTTACTGTCGATAAAAACACCTAAATCTTTATGAGTAGAGACTGACTTAAGTTCTTGCATATTTTATTTATAACGGAACAGAATATAATAATAACATTCATATATTTCTATGCTGTTTAGTATACTATTTATCACGTCTTCATTGTTTTTTTTTCTCACAGCGCCTTCGATTCATCAGCCGTCCGACAGCAGAGTGGGGCCCAAGAAAGGAGAGGCATCGTAACTTCGTGCCATATCTGAAAAACGAGACATCCTCCTGCAGAGCTGCTTCTGCAAATTCATCGCCCCAAATGATAGATCTCATACACGAGATCTAAAGGGTAATGCGTCGTCCCGGGGGTGAGGTGCTAAAGCCCCCGGGATATACGTTAGGTATGTAACGTGAAAAGTCAGTTGTATTGCCAAAGCTTTTGACATAATGCCAATGAAAAAAAGATGCCTCAAAGTCACATGTCAATCAATCATCTTCATTCAGTCGTCACAGCGAGCGGACGTATTCTTGTGAGCTCCGCTAGGCCTGCAATACTCTTAATTGCCTGATGTTCTACCTGCGAATTCCAAACGACTTCGGCTGCTATAGGAGCTATGCAAGGACACTCCCTCAGCCTAAATCATTGTGCAATATTATTTCTCAGTCAAAATTTGGAGTCTAACTGATATTTTATATGGAATTTTATTGCTTTTTTTAATTTGCCTACTGAAATTGCTGCTGTGATTTGATTTGTTTGGGGAATTTTTGATGTCTTCGGATCTCCTGATTGTTTTTAACTGAATTTTATTGTGTTTTCCTTTGTTAATTTTGGTGTGTTTTCGCGTACTGTTCTTCTTGCTCGGATTCTGTCTTCCTTTTGGTTTGTCCTGTTTTTGTGACTGATTTATTGAATATTATTTTTAACTTGTTCACTATAACCTTCTCCTGGACGTGAGTTGACATACCAAGCATACCAAGCATACGGCACCGTACTGCACTAGTTACAAAGCACTGTTCTACTCTATTATAATCATGATCACAAGATGCCTAAACGTTTTGTACGTGAATGCTCGTAGTATTATAAGAAAAATTCACTACCTGCTAGCCCTTGTTGAGACTGAAGATCCTCACATCATAATTATAACTGAAACCTGGCTACAGGAGGACATTTCTGATGCCGAGCTTGGATTGTTGGATTATACACTCTTTACCGCAAGGATAGAAATAGAAGAGGTGGTGGTGTGTTAATTGCAATACATAAGAATGTTCACTCTTCAATAGTGCATCCATCATTGAAGTTTGTCCTGAAGTCGAACTTGTGTGGACAGAAGTATATCATTTCTCAAAAAAATCACTGATTGGGGTTCTTTATAGACCTCCAAATAGTAAAGTAGATTTTTTTGATAATTTCCATACTTGTATTGACAGTGTTTTTGAACATATTAGTCAGTACCGTGATGTTATACTGACCTGTGACGTTAATATTGCCTAGCCTTCTTCTGATAAATTTGATAATACTCTGTACAATAAGCTAAATTCTGAGTTGTTAGTCTGGATGTTACCCAGTTGGTAAACTTCAAAACTAGATACAATGACACTGATAAATTTTACGGAAAACGTAATATTATTGATCACGTATATACTAATAGACCTGATTTGATTAACGAATGTCTTCCACACTCTGCATTACCAGGTTGTGATCATATTGGTATTTCCTTTTCTCTTAAGACATACTTGCCTCATCCTCCCACTCCTCCTCCCGGTTACTTTCTGCAGTACTCTCAGGTTAACATTGAATATTTTATATCCATATTCGCTAACATCTCTTGGGAGCCATGTTTTTTGCATGAAGACATTCATGAAATCTGGTCTGGATTTAAATCAATATTCCTTTCAAACATTTATAAAGCTGTTCCTTTGCGCAAGGCTCGCTCCAAACCAAAGAAACCTTGGATTACTGTAGAAATCTTAAAACTGTCCAGGAGGAAATCCAGGTTATATACAGCTGCAATTAAAGCTAAAAACCTTCTTAAACCCCATGCACAGACTAAATGGAATGACTTCAAGTCTGTTAGAAATCACCTATGTTACTTAATTAAGTCTTCGTATCGTGACTACATCACCAAAATTATAAACAAATGTAACCCCAAAAACAACAAGGCCTTCTGGTCTTATGTAAGGAGTTGTAGAGCAAAGCCGACAACCACAAGTTTTAAAATTAATGAATCTTATACTGACGATCCGAGTGAAATTGCCCAATCCTTTAATGAACACTTCTCTTTAAATTTTAGTAGCCAGTCCTACAAGGACATTCCTTCCCCTACTAACATTAGGCCTTCTGAACTGGATGAAGTTCCTCCAATTCAAAGCTCACCTCAAATGGTTCTCCAATTGATTAACAAATTGAAGTTCGGGAAGTCCCCCGGATCTGACAATATTACAACTTCTATGTTGAAATTAAGTGCTATATGTATGTGAGCCATTATCTAAAATGTTTATTATCTCACTTGATAAAGGTATGTTACCAGACGATTGGAAACATGCCAATATAGTTCCAGTGTATAAAAAGGAAGAGCGAGCTTGTGTTCGGAATACCAATATCTCTCTGCTCTGTTGTAGGCAAAATGCTCGAAAGAGTAGTAGTTGACAACATTACATCATTTATGTTAGACAAAGGGCTTGTCTCCAGTTTTCAACATTGATTCATTAAGGGCCGTTCTTGTTCTACTCTCTTGTCGTCAGTGATTCACCATTGGTCTGCAATTCTTGACTCAAGATCCCCTCCCCATATTGACGTAGTGTTTCTAGATTGGAGCTCTGCATTTGACCGGGTTGATCATTCCGCTCTTCTGGCTAAACTTTATAATTATGGATTTTGTGGCTCGCTCTGGAGGTGGCTTCATTCTTTTCTTATTGGGCGCACTCAAACTGTTCTTTTTCGGGGTCAATCTTCTCCTGTTGCCCCTGTTCCCTCTGGGGTCCCCCAGGGGTCAGTCCTCGGGCCTATTCTTTTTAATTTATTTATCTGTGACCTTCCTGATACTATCCAATCTTCTATCCCTCTTTACGCCGATGACACTCTTCTTTATCGTGCTATTTTCGCTTCTAATGATGAAGCCATCCTCCAGAATGATCTCGACCATGTTTGTAGGTGGAGCGAGGGGTGTGGAATGTCCCTCAACCCGAACAAATGTAGATCAACTAGTCGAGCACAATCTCCAAAAAGTTATCACATCAATGTGGCTTGCCTTCAGCTCACTTCTACTCACAAGTACCTTGGTGTTAACATTGCATCTAATTTATCATGGGGTGAAATACAATCACTCCGAAGCCTTTATCAAATTATATAATTCCCTCGTGAGACCAATTTTAGAGTATGGAGTACCGAGTTGGTATCCATTTCAAGCTGGACATTTGAAATCTATTGAAAAGGTTCAGAGAAAAGCAACTCGTATGAGCATCCCAAATGAACTCAGATCTGTGTTAAGCTATGAGGAGAGATTAGTTAATTTTAATGTAATCTCTATGAAGGCTAGATACGATTTCATTCTTGTAGCTTTTGTTTGTAAATGCCTTTATCATGTGTATGATTTAAACTGTTTGGAATTTGTTAAGATCAACACAAGACACTCTGATGATTTGCGTTTTACACTGTTAAAAATAAAGGTGCAACTAAAGGTGCAAAGATAAAAAATGGTGCACAGTTGCACCTTTTTCTTATAAAAAGGTGCAGAGAGGGTGCAGAGTTCAGATAATCGATTAAAAGGCTCATCTTTGCACCTTTTGTTATCGGAAAATGAAGATGGTGCAAAAATGTACCTTTTTATAGTAGAAAGGAACAAGTCTACTATAGCTTTGTCAAAAGCTAGTATTAGTTACAAAACATGTTCTGTTTGGGTTTCATGAATACCAGTGTTCGACACGGAAATGTGGTGTATTACCTTGAAAAATGTTTCAATATAGGCCAGCATTAATATCTTTAGACAAGCAGGTTCTGTAAAGCCTATTTGATTTGGTTAAGTATCTGTAGGGCCTACAATAACGGAGAGCGTCATTGAATGAAATTAAGCAATGACAGATTTTTCATGGCTTTACATCGACAACGACAGACGCAGTGCTAGTCCTACGTGAAGTAAGTAGGCCTATATTTAAAATTAAAAACCACTGGTAGTCCTTCACTTATCATATTATCATGGAACAGTTAAATGGATATACATAAAACACGGGTGATTTAGTTGCCGTGTGGTGAAAAAAAGTTGAACCAGGTTCAACCTTCCCGACAACTGTCGGCGACTGTCGCCGATAGGGTTAGCGATTTTATGGAAACCAAGCTTTGTGCTGATTGGTCGGTCGAATCAGGGAGCCTTCCTGACTGCGTCGGGGCTGCTACGCGTTACAACGTCGTTACAAATATTAGGCACCTTGAGTAATCACAGTACCTTACGGGTTCAAATCAGCACCTAACAGGTTTACATGAGCCCTCGCCTGGTTGAAATTGGCATCTCGGCAGGTTCGCATGATTGGTTAGTAAATCCACCTTAGCAGGTTCACATGAGCACCTCAGCAAGTTCACATGAGCACCTTATTAGCAGAAATAACAGTTAAATCTCGTCGTGTGCGGCGGGCTTTAAAGAAGTGCACGCGCGTACGACGAATGACAGTTAGGCGCGTGTAATGTGTGCGGGCAGGCTTTTTTTCCCCGCCGGCGGCTGAATGAAATCAGACAGTTGACGGCGCACCCTCTGTTTATATGCACATATGTCTTGTCAAACCTCATTAATGTTTGTCTGGTTGTTGACGTCTTTCCATCAAAAGTCGAAACATTATTGGTCGGTTGTTCTTCTTTTCATAAGTCATTTGGCCATAACAAAACTGCGTAAGTTAAATAGGCCTAGACCAAACCTAGGCCTATGCTACCTAACCTAGGCCTAGCGCCTAGGCTAGGGCCTAATAGGGGCCTATCAGATGGATAGACCCCCAGGCACCCGCCCGTAGCCTGGCCCTAGGCCTGGCTAGGCTTACTTTAAGAAAAATTAATTAATTTGTTAAGGCCAGCCTAGACCTATAATAGGAAGACTTCTTGGGCACTGATCAGTCACTGTCTTCTGCTAGAATATTTTGACAGAAAACTTGGAAATGTAGACAAAAAAAGTTTCTTTTCATATGTACCTCTAGCCTAGGCATAGGCTAATAATACGCTTGACAAATGTAGGCCTATGCCTAGAAATTATATCCAATATGGCATATCAACAAAGTAAATATAAAACAGAAACATAATCCTGAATAGGACAATTTATGCCCATGTCATTAACCTCAACCTAATATTATTATTAATTAGCCAACTGGGTAAGGGAGTGTTCAGAAATACTTGTTGTTGGGGAAGGGGCGAGGGTTTCTAAGTAATGTGGAACAAAATCCTTTTAGGTCCTGAAAAATGAATCGAAAAATAAAATTGCA
>NW_022729037.1:22921-23286 GCF_011630105.1 Anneissia japonica | reverse complement strand
ATCGAAAAATAAAATTGCACTTAAGGAAGGGGATAAATACAATTAAGAAATATTAGCTTTTCTACATATAACTTAAATAAGACTGATAATTTTAGATGCCCTCTAAGTGCTTTTATGGTAAAACTTCCTAAAACGTTATGGTATATTTATGGTAAAATTATTCTAAACGATGGTACTGTGTTTGGACACACAGTGCCGTTTTGTTTAGCGTTTCGGGAAGTTTTACCATAAAGGTTACGATTTGAATTTAAATGATGTTGAGTGCCATAGCTTCTGATGAGTTGCACTCCTAAATTTGGTATAAAAACATACATTATAATTAAGCATTGCACTATCTGGAAAATAATTTCCTGCCTTTCTTCCGT
>NW_022729037.1:20395-20898 GCF_011630105.1 Anneissia japonica | reverse complement strand
TGTTTTCTTGAGTTTGGGACTATTATGTGTTTAAATAAAATATTTTTGTGTTTTTAATTCTAATTTCGTCGGAATTGATGAAAACTCCCTAAAATGTGCAATTTATAGAGGAAATTGGCCTACCGTAACGAGAAATGCGCGCAAAGAATTTGAGAATTTTAGGCACAGCTTTCAGAGGATGCATTTGTCAAGGGGTGGAGAAAGATTTTCGAAAGATGGATGTTTTACCCTTGTCCTCTTGTTTTTAATTCTAATTTCAAAAATTTGAGAATTTTAGGCACTTTTAGAGGATGCATTTGTCAATGGGTGGAGAAAGATTTTCCAAAGATGGATATTTTACCCTTGTCCCCCGGTGTTTTTAATTCTAATTCAGAACTCCCTAAAATGTGCAATTTTTAGAGGAAATTGGGCCATGTTAACAAGAAATGTGCGCGAAATTTGAGGTTTTTAGGCACTTTCAGGGGATGAAAGGGCATTTATAAAGGGGTGGGGAAGATTTTCCA
>NW_022729037.1:18934-20389 GCF_011630105.1 Anneissia japonica | reverse complement strand
GATGATTTTTCAAAGATAGATATTTTCTCCTTGTCCCCCAGTGGTTACGCCATCGGGCAGCATAGATCAAAGGAGTTATGACAGTTTTTGAAGTGGAGAAGGGGTTGCATGGGTGTTGTGCTCATTATGAAATCTTCCTTTTTATTCTTTTTCTCTTCTATTTTAGTCTTTCCTTTTCTTTTCCTCTTCTTTCTCTTTCCCTCCCTCTCTCCTCTTATTACCCAGCTCGGTACGACGGCTTGGTCAGCCCGGTAAAAACCGTCAGGGGAGGGGCAGTTTTTCCCCTCCCCCCCCGCCTGTTACGACACTGGCTAACACGCCAATCATCCCCCCCAATGAAAAATATTTTTCTACGCTACTGGATGTCAAACCACATCCAAATGAGCAAATATTTTTATTATTATTTTGTCTTAAAAAGGATCACAAAAAGAATGAAGATCAATCAAGACAACCGTTTGTACAGACGAAACCGATAATGATCTCCAGAGGTATATGATGTACAATTACATTTAGTCATTTACGTTATCCATTCATTCATTCAATCATTCATTCATTACTTTTTTCATTATATAATTAGATTTTATGATATTGTTGCTGGTATTTTCAGATGCAAATTGATGTGCAGACAAAAGAAAAAATGTTGTTTTTGAAGCTCAGCTTCAGAATCTTTTATTTTAATCAGAATCTCAGACTGATCCTGTAGTCATTAAGGATGTTGTTGGTGTATCATCATTGCCTAATTCACCCATAGCTACATACACACCTTATGTTAGTGAAGGAGAATCAACCCCACTTTGTCAAAGTGATGGAGATACAACATTTAATCCAGGTGACACATACAGTACTGACTAGAGGACTTTCTACATTCCTCGCGTGGATCGTGCGTGTGTTTCACGAGTAAAAAGCGTGGGCCATTATTCTGCGAGTGCTCAATTAACGCGTGAATGATTTTACTCGGCATACACTTCCTGGTAAAAATCGGAACTTGCGGTCCACGAACGGTCACGTGGGCGGGTAAAGTTGTTTATTCACAATCTCTTACCATGCTCTTACTAAAGTTCCTTCACGACATATCCAAGCGTGCTGTTACGTAATCTGAATATACTCCTTTGTCTCTATTGTTATTAGTACGAAGAGTCTTTCAGGCGTGGTTGATTAATAGATTTTGAGTATAGAACAATAATTGCATGCAGTAGTTAATTTTAGAAAAAATAAAATCGTTTAAGTTTGTAATTCCCAAATAAAACAATCGTCTTATTATTATTTACGTAACCGTTGTCTGTTTTTATTAGACGCAGTAAGTCAACACATTCATCTTATAAATATTTCAAATACATCACTTTCCGGTATTCTAAATTGTTCATATAAATAATCTGTATGATTCTAAATAAAAAGACAGTCTCGACATTATTATTTTCATGTTTCATGTGCGGTTGGGTACCAGCTTTTTTATAC
>NW_022729037.1:8428-16520 GCF_011630105.1 Anneissia japonica | reverse complement strand
GGGTAATGCTTGGATAAACAGATGTCATATAGGTCACTTAGTCATTAGTTATTCATTAGCTTATCACTCGCGAGTCCCACGCCAATCACTCTCGTGGCCCACGCGAGGAGATGTAGAAGGTCCTGTAATCAGTACTGTACCTTTCGTAAGTATGATAGTATATAACTGTGTTGTTAAATGACTGAAAAAATTTTTAAAAATGTTAATGCTACACCAATAAAATTCATAGACCTATTTGTAAACTTTTTGATAGTTAATCTATTGGCTACAATTTATTTTATACTATTATTATTAAGGTTTGACAATGATGACAGCAGTACGTGCATCAAATAGACCTGCAAACGAAAAGAAATGTATTGTTTTTGAAGTTCAGCTTCTGAGTCTTTTCACAAAATGTCAATCTTGCAACGTTGAGACAAAGAGAAAGATTGTACATAGGATTGGTACCTTTATTGTGATACGCCAGCAATGCAGAATCTGTGATTACACCAAAGAATGGAGCAGCCAATCTATGGTGAAAGATACGTCAACCAGCAGGGAATATCCTAATGTCAGCTGCTCTACTATATTCTGGGTCCTGCGTGTCAAAATCCTTGCGAATGTTAAAATTCCTTAACTTGGTATCAATTTCCGAAAGAACATTTTATAGACATCAAGACATTTTCTTACATCCATGTATCACCACTGTATGGCACAATGAAAGGGAAAAGTCTTTAGAAGCTGTTAAATGCTCTGAATCCGTGGTGTTAGGAGATGATGGAAGAGCCGACAGCCCCGGTCATACTGCTAAGTTCGGCTCTTACTGTCTGATGGAGCTAAATAAACACGAAGTTATTGACATTCAACTTGTTCAAGTAAGAACTGTTTAGATGATTTTAATATTTCAAAAACTACAAAAATTACATTAGTTATATATTACCTTTATATTACAGTACAGTATAAAAAATATAGTGTGTCAAAGACAGTGATACAAGCCTAATATTCAAACTTAACTGTACACACTTCTTTCTACCATCAGAAAAATACAGTAGGAGGAAGTTACCACATGGAATTAGCAGGACTCAAGGTTGGTATCAATGCCTTGAAGTCACAAAACATCCCCATTAATGTCTTTGTCACTGACAGACACATTCAAATGGCCAAATGGATACGTGAAAATATGAAAAATACCAAACATTATTATGCGCCTTGAGCACTTTAGTGGAGATGTGCGCTTAATAAATCTTATTATCATCATCATTATGATGTTTGGCATGTTGCTAAAGGTAAATTACTGATTATTAAACAGGTAATTAAACAAACACTTAATATTATTGAAAAAGTATTTAATTATCTTTTTTTTAACATTACTTAGGTATAAGAAAGAAGGTTCAAGCACTTTCAAAAAAATCAGACTGTGCAATTGTAGGTTAATGGGCCAAAAGCATCAACCACATCTACTGGACAGCCACGTCAACTCCCAGTGGTAATGGTAAAGAAATGGTTGCCAAGTACCAAAGCCTGACCAACCATATGCAAAATATACATTCGGGTCATTCGGAAATATTTCCAAGATGTCTGCACCCTCCATTAGAAGATAACAGAAAAAAAAACCGGGTACAGAAAAATTTTCCATATTTAGTTAAATTTCAACCAATATTTACTTACAGTAATCACACTAAACACATGCATGCAGACTTAAATAAATAAATGTACATTTTTTCAGGATCAAGGCATGTGAAATGTTAAGTGACATCCTTGACAAACCGCGCCTTCAAAATGATATTAGCATGTTAAGTACGCTTGGACAAACTTCGTCAGTAGAGGGTTTCCATGGAACCATTATACATTTCGCACCAAAAATGTTGGCATATTCCTATAATGGAATGTTGAGCAGGTAGGTAATACAGTATATAATTATTATATAATTTAGCTGGGGCTTAGGGCACATAGAAAAAAAAATTGGTTAGATTATCACATCCGTCCATGTCATAAATTTAGGAAATATTGATGCAGGAATGATTTTTTTTTTTTTTTTTTGCTGCATCATGTATTGTTACAACTTAAAACAACAATGCAATTTATAATGACTGGAAATACATTTACAGAACAAGTACTTTAAAAAAAACAATAAAATTAAAACAGTTTTTATACAATATTACTACCAAATAAAAACAGTCACTTCCTCATCAATAAAAAAAAAAACAGTATTCTATTGTTCTGGTTAAAAAAATAAAATAAATAAAAAAACTGCCTGGCCTCATCACTTTTTTTTTTTTTTTTTTAAAGAGCGAAAATCGAATAATTTTTTCCATGTAGGCCTATGTGCCCTTATTGTTAGTGTTATGGAAAAGTACACCCATCTGACTAGACCAAGGCCTAAATGTTTTTTGGCTTATGATATATTTTGTTCTATAAATTATAATTACTTTAAGGTTTGTATGTAATAGGCTAGTAGTTTAGGAATTACAATCAAATAAACTGTAGGCCTACCAACACATTCGCAGGTTGATGTTGGCTGCGCTCCACTACAATGAGAACGCTGGTAGGATAAGTTTGAAAGATAAGGATGGGAATGATAGATATAAAGTGGTGTTTCCACGAGCGAAGAGTGGAGGCTATACTTTGAAAAAGATTTTGTCAAATCCAACTTTTGGTGAGCATTTTATTTATAGCATTACTAAAACTAGGCCTAGTATCAAATAAACTGTAGGCCTACCAACAAATTCCAAGGTTGATGTTTGCTGCGCTACACTCACAATGAGAACGCTGGTAGGATAAGTTTGAAAGATAAGGATGGGAATGATAGATATAAAGTGGTGTTTCCATGAGCGAAGAGTGGAGGCTATACTTTGAAAAAGATTTTGTCAAATCCAACTTTTGGTGAGCATTTTATTTATAGCATTACTAAAAACGTATTAGCAAACATTAGCCTAGCCTAGTACATAACGCTAATTAATACTAGGCCTATATTTATACTCCCGGTTATACTGTATGCCTAGGCCTAGGCCTATTTCTAGGCTACGTAGAACTAGGCCTAGGCCTAATTATTTAGCACTTACCTCTTCTCATTGTTTATCTCTGAACATTTTACAAAACTCTTCAGAAAAGTCCGTAGTACATTTATCTATCGTATTGTATCCAAAATAAATATTCACTTAGCACATGTTTTGTTGATGTTAATAAAGCAATCTTGAATCTTGCGGTTTCGTTAAACAGATGCTGAAGGTCAGGGAGGTAACAAAATTCGCCTGTTGTTTCTACTATGCTACTATAATTACTACTACTACTGTACTGTATTGAAAACACTACCCCATGCGTTTTTGTGTTAAGACTGAATACAAATTATGTTTTCATGCGCTTTAACAAAATTATAACATTTGACGTTTACGCGCTCACATTGAACACATGTGTAAAATGCGCGAACACTCGATCGAGTCAGTGGCGATGCTAACCAATAATTCTATTTTACATACCATAATTATTTCAATTCTCTAATATTTTTAATACGCAGATTATGTTAAGGAGCTCATAGATCTCACTTTAGATATGTGTGGAGCCGGTAGTGGACAACTTGATGGCATAATTCTTCCACCTATTCCACCACCACCTGTTTGTCACTCACTGTTTAGACCATCAAAAGAAGACGCAATCTTGGAGCATAGGTCAAGATTCGGGACTAATGCTCCTAACAAATGAAAGCAGTCTTATCAACTGAAGCCAGTTTTCACCCAACTTGTTGCCGCTATTCATGTCAATATTCAAACCAAACGGCTCTTTTCAGAGCCACCATTTAAACAAAAGAGAGATAGCATTTTGTCATTAAAAAAATAATTTTGTTTTTAGATAAATATTTATTTATTTATTTTTATTTTTTTATTTTAGCATTTGTAATTCCTACAGACAGTATTGTATACATAATCTATCTCTTACGTTTCACTATTTCTAGGACCCTGGATATACACGTGACCATTTTAATATGTAATATTGAAACGCGTACTCATAACACGCGCGAACCATGTCTATCACTAAGAAATATAAAGCAATGCATGACACGAGGGTTTTCGTCTACTACTACAGTCAAAGAGTATATACTCTTTGCTACAAATACAGTTAGCTCGGCCTATAGTTTATAGTAGTAGTAGTACTAGGCCTATATAGTAGGACATCGTATTTTTGAGTGAAACGTTTCAGAGTACTACAGGTGACGCGACGTTAACGTAAGTAGAAGTAACGACACTTGAGGTCATTAATTATTCATGAATGATTACATAATAATTTCATAATTATGTGGGTATGAATTTTTTATAGTGTTGATATATTAATTTGCATATGCGGGCATATTAATTTTCATATTTTGCTGGTATATTAATTTGCATATGCTGGTATATTAATTTGAATATGCTGGTATATTAATTTGCATATGTTGGTATATTAATTTATATATGGTTGTTTTTTAGTTTCCATAATGTTGAAATATTAATTTGCATAATGCGGGTGTGTAAATAATAACGATATTGATAAAATTAATATTAATTTCCATAATGTTGATATATTAATTTGAATAATGCGGGTGTGTAAATAATAATGAGAATATAGGGTATCGCTGAGCCTCCTATCTAAGTAGTTCTGAAAAGAACTGTTTTTGTAATGTAAAAAACCTGTGATAAATTGTATTCAACTTAGCTAAAGATTTGTAAATGAAAATACAAATCTAAATTTCTAACTTATTTTCAGTAGGTCTAGTTTAGTTAGGGAGAAAACAGGCAATAAGATTCGTTGAATGATAATAATATAAAACTTACATAGGGTGATCTCATCCTGTTTTCACAAATAGTATATAGTAATGTAAATTCCTGTTCCAATGTAATGTAAATTCCTATTCCAAAAGGCGATCTTTTTTTTTTTCTACACAATTTCCTATAGTAGTGCATTAACGGAAGCGGGGTTTTCAAAAAGATTGTTCCAAACACGTTGAGGCCTGACCATGGCATGACGAATTATGAAAATCCGATAGATTTGAGGGTACATGACGTATAGTGAAATTAGCCAATGAGAGACGTACCCAGACAGTTCCGGGTACATGACGTCTTAGTGAGATTAAACAATGAGCAACGTGTCCATCGAGATAAGGGGCTGGTGAGTAATGAAAAATTGTGATATGTACGGGTCCGTGATGTCTGAGTGACGTTTTATTTATTCTTTGTTTAAAACGGAGAGGATTTGTTTTATAGTAATATATTTAAAATAATGGTAGTAATAAAAATTTTAATGATGAAAAATTAAAATATTCGTAAATAAATAGGACTATAATAATGATAATAATAAAAATACTTGGATTAACGTATGTTTGTTGATGGTAGTGTAGGCTCTATAAAATAAGGAGATGTAGGAGACTTGATTGTCTTTCAATTACAACAAAAATAAACTATTATAAGTTCGTGTTACTCTACGTCAGGTGCGTTTTTATCTGTATTATTTTTTCAAACATGTCCGGAAAAACCAAATCAACTGCTACTACCAACTTGGAGGTTATTCGAGGAAAAAATATCAACATGGAAACTGAAAGAATTGCACGAGAAATCAATTCAGCGTTTGTAACATATAAACTAGGCAATGATATGGAATATAGAGGAGATATGAACTGTAATTTTTTTCAAATATTGCGAAAAGATGTATAATGCATGCGATGAACATGTTTATAATTTGACAAGAGAAGTAGTATCGCTTGATTCAAATGAGAATATTGAGACGTTTTTAAAAGATGTTTTAACAGAGATGTTTAGTGATAATATCATAAACTGGGGACGTATAATTATGGTGTTTGTGATTGGAGCGAAATTAGCTGTGTTATGTAAAGATAGAAACAGAACTGATTTGATTGATCAAGTAATACAGAGTGTAGACAAATTCGTGAAGACGGAATTTTTGGAATGGATTAATTTGCAAGGAGGATGGGTAAGTCACATTTTTTTCGTGTTAACAATCGTTGATTAATAAATTCAAACGGCAATTTGTTTCTCTCTATATATTTTATATATACTATTTATTTATTTTATTTAGACCAATTTATTTATTTATGTATTTTCAGAAAAATTTCGATCAATCGTATACTGAACACAGTAGGATTACAGAGACTCCTCTAATCAACGTTTCGCTGGGGATAGCGTCAAGTCTTGTAGCAACTTTTTTTCTATTCAAAACATTTTGTCAAGGATATGTGTGAATTATATGTATGTCTCGCCTATCTAAGTAGCTATGAAAAGAACTGTTGAGAATGTGAGTGTTCCAAAAAGGATAAGCTGACTGATGACGCATAGAGGGTTTTTCAACTGATGACGCATAGCGAGTTTTTCTAATGACAGGCCCAGTACCGTTGAAGTCTGACGAATAATAACGTATAATGAAAAAATCAAAACATTCTCTGGTACGTATGACGTCTGACTGAAATCAACCAATGAGCGAAGCGCACCTTTCGGTCCCCTGAAGTTGTTTTTAATGCTATAATGAAAGTCTTACTATCTCGAGCAGATATATTTGTTAATGAAACTTTAAAAATTAACGTTTTGCATTTTAGAATGCCTATAGGGGGTGGTAGGGTAAGAAAAGGGATTAATAAAGAATTTGGGGGGTAGATGTCTCATTAGAATTAACAATGGGTTGGATGAGAATATCTGTTGTGCCAGAGCGATGGTCACCGGGATCTAAATGATTGAGGATAAAATTAATAATAGACAAAGATGGGATAATGTGAGAAAGGGCCGATGTGAAAAGGGAAGGGCTGCTCTCCATTTGTTGAGAAATGCTGGGGTTAGAGAGGGACCCTGTGGCATTAACGAATTAAAAGTGTTTCAGACGAGTATTCCCAATTATCAACTCATTGTTATTTCTAAAGATAATATAAATACTGTTATATTTAGTGGGGAATTCAAACAAAAGCAAATTTATTTATATCTTCATGATAATCATTTTGATTTGATTTCTAGTATCACGGCTTTTTTTTTAAATTAGGTATTTCTGCAACAAATGTTTAAAAGGGTATAATAACAAGTTTAAACATACATGTGAATATGTGTGTAATTTATGTAAATCTAATGATTGTACAGCATCTGTTAATTCTGATTACTCTGTAGAATGTGTAGACTGTAACAGACTTTTTAAAAATCAGCAATGCTTTAATAATCATAAAACAACCGTAAAACGGGATAAAACATCAACTTGTCAAAAAATTAAGTCGTGTAAAACATGTAACCGTATTCTTCGTAAGGGACATAGATACGATAATTACTTTTGTAGGGTTTGTAGGATAGACGTTTCCTACTATCATAAATGTTTTATGAAACAGATTGTAGAAAACAAAAACAAAGAAAAGAAATTTAAAAGTCAAGAAGAATTTAGGAAATCCGTAACTAAACGACAAGCCAATAAAGTTGAATACATGTTGCAAGAACTTAATGGTGAAGATGTTTGCGGTAATGGTACGGATGAAAATGATAATGGCGGAAAGAGAAAACAAGTTGAGGAAAAAAAGATACAATGCGCAGATGAATGCGGTGCAGCGTCAGAAGAAAATTACAATGAGAAAACTAACACGGTCCCATATTCCGATGTTCTTGTAGGCCTAGATACCGACCCATGTAATCAGGAATACTGGTTTTATCATCCAAAATAGTGATCAGATCAAACAGCTTCATACAATTTTGCTCAAAGTGGGAAGCGTTATGTCATTAATCGACCATACCAAAACGAAATTTAAGCAATTAGTTGAAGAATATTTACTAAGCTAACACTGAATTCACGAACTTGTAAATTAATGTAGATTCTATGATGATATGTATATTATTAGTTTGATAGAAACAAAATAAATGAAAAGCTGTTTGCTTCTAAAACAAAATTGTATGACTATTTGATATTAATTTATTTGATAAACTTTTAAATGCCTAGAGCTCTTAAATATACAATATATTACTATTATTATTATTATTATTATTATTATTATTATTATTATTATTATTATTATTATTATTATTATTATTATTATTATTATTATTATTATGTAACAGCGATAGATGAGCAATGGGAATTAGATTTCGTGGATTTAACAACACTACAA
>NW_022729037.1:7259-8264 GCF_011630105.1 Anneissia japonica | reverse complement strand
GAGTTATTATACCGCAAAAATAGAAATTGTATTCATAGGCCTAATATTTTTTACGTTTTAAAATATATAGTAAGATCTATGATATCCTCGGATACAATCAAAACAGAAAGAATATAACAAAAATAATCCAAACAAATAATAATTAGAAAAAATAACTCAAAATACTTTAAAGAAATATATTCAAAATACTCTCGGCATAGAAAAATAAAATTGTCCATATCATAGAGTTGGTAAACAATGCTATGATAAATACAGTTCCATAGCCGATTATTTTGTTACTTTTAAAGGACGTATTCATTTGAAATGCGGAAATAAGGAATTGTAAAAACTGTAAAATATAAACCTAGTTAAATTCTAATCACTGAATTAATAAATATCACATTGATTCTGCAAACGCACGATATTAAGGAACAGTAGAACTAAACATAAAATATACTATAAAATAAACTCATTGAAAAGATAAAAATAAAATATTTCTCTTATATTTACAAATTGCATGTTAATAAAAAGTTTAAAGAGACTTATTTACAAATAAGATGAAAAGATTAATCTAAATTGCAGAACACATTGAAGTTTATTATCATACATCGAAAATATTAAAGTTACAAATTAATATTGGAATAAAGTATATAACACTTATAAGCCATTCGTTTAAAGAAAATAAAATTTTAAACTTCTGAATGTTAAAAAGGTAAAGGTTTATGTAAAGTAAAATAATATTATGTAAGAAAAATAAAATTCGTGTCAAGAAAATAAATTTCGTGTCCAGAAAATAAATTTTATGTAAAGTAAATGATTTTTTATGCAAAGGAAATGAAACCGTGTAAAACAAATACATTTTATGTAAAAAACAATGTAAAATCATATACATTAAGAAATAAAAATCGTGCGTTTGCAGAATCAATGTGATATTTATTAATTCAGTGATTAGAATTTAACTAGGTTTATATTTTACAGTTTTTACAATTCCTTATTTCCGCATTTCAAATGAATACGTCCTTTAAA
>NW_022729037.1:3446-7246 GCF_011630105.1 Anneissia japonica | reverse complement strand
CAAAATAATCGGCTATGGAACTGTATTTATCATAGCATTGTTTACCAACTCTATGATATGGACAATTTTATTTTTCTATGCCGAGAGTATTTTGAATATATTTCTTTAAAGTATTTTGAGTTTTTTTTCTAATTATTATTTGTTTGGATTATTTTTGTTATATTCTTTCTGTTTTGATTGTATCCGAGGATATCATAGACCTTACTTTTAAAATGTAAAAAATAGGGATTAGGCCTATGAATACAATTTCTATTTTTGCGGTATAATAACTCGCTTTTAATGTTTGCACCCATCATCGCCACCATCATCATCATCATTGTCGTCAACTTCGCCTACATCATCACCATCAGTATGTCTGTCAATATAATCATAATCACACCATAGTCAATATCATCACCCTTTGTAGCATCATAATCACCTCCACCATCATCCTCACTTTGATTTTCATCATCACTACCATACCGTAGTCACTATCATCAACATTCATCTCATAGTTGTCTTCACTAACATCAATACCATCACTACGGTTGCCAAAATAATCATAATCGCTACCATAACTACTATCAACAACATTTTTAGCATCCTAATAACATATACCATCATCCTCACTTTGATCACCATCATCAATATCATAGTCACTATCATCAATATCCATCGTATCATCTTTGTTATTATTATCATCACAAACAGCAGCATCCACATCATCACCACTGATACTTTGCATAATCCATCAATATTGTTTATTATCTTATTAAACATTATCACCATCAACAGTATCATCATCATCCTCATCACAAACGTCATCATGGTCGTCTTCACCATTGTAACCAGTTTAAATTATGATTTTACCCCTCTGAAATTATCAGAATTTTCGGGTCGCATCAACATTCATCTCATAGTTGTCTTCACTAACATCAATACCATCACTACGGTTGCCAAAATAATCATAATCGCTACCATAACTACTATCAACAACATTTTTAGCATCCTAATAACATATACCATCATCCTCACTTTGATCACCATCATCAATATCATAGTCACTATCATCAATATCCATCGTAGTTATCATCTTTGTTATTATTATCATCACAAACAGCAGCATCCACATCATCACCACTGATACTTTGCATAATCCATCAATATTGTTTATTATCTTATTAAACATTATCACCATCAACAGTATCATTATCATCCTCATCACAAACGTCATCATGGTCGTCTTCACCATTGTAACCAGTTTAAATTATGATTTTACCCCTCTGAAATTATCAGAATTTTCGGGTCGTCTAAAACTTATTATCAGTTTTTTCTTGCTGTTGGTGTGATACTGTATCTACTCCACTACCAGCATACAATATAAATTTAAATAATAAGCAAGAATAGATTTTCATTTATTTTTTGTTTGTAGCAAACTAATAATATACATATCGTCATAAAATTTTCATTAATTTACAAATTCATAAATTAAGAGTTTTTAGCTTAGCAAACGCTCTTCAAATAACAGAAATT
Organism: Anneissia japonica; assembly: GCF_011630105.1. Lineage (NCBI taxonomy): Eukaryota > Metazoa > Echinodermata > Crinoidea > Comatulida > Comatulidae > Anneissia > Anneissia japonica. Next base: position 5,734 of record NW_022729037.1, on the reverse strand, counting down.
ACATCATTGGGAAGCGCATCGATATATTTATTGGTAACTTTAGACGTGAAATATCTCTACATCCTCGTTTTTAATGTTCTATTGAATCTCTCTCAACAACACTAGCCTTTGTTTCATTGTTTGTCATAAAGAAATGTATGTCTTGTGATTTAAGATATGCTTGAACCTTTTTGTTTGTAAATTCTGAACCTCTATCTGTATGAAATTTTGAAGGCTTTCTTTTGCCCGATAAAAGTTTCTTCATAGCCTCCAACATTGTATCGGAAGATTTGTTCTTAATAAGGATAGCCCACGCATATTTCGATAATACATCGGTACATGTAATAAGAAATCTATATTGTTTATTGTAGCGTTGTAGTGTTGTTAAATCCACGAAATCTAATTCCCATTGCTCATCTATCGCTGTTACATAATAATAATAATAATAATAATAATAACAATAATAATAATAATAATAATACATTACATATTTAAGAGCTCTAGGCATTTAAAAGTTTATCAAATAAATTAATATCAAATAGTCATACGATTTTGTTTTAGAAGCAAATAGCTTTTGATTTATTTTGTTTCTATCAATCTTATACACATCTAGATGTGTATAAGAGACAGTATACATATCATCATAGAATCTACATTAATTTACAAGTTCGTGAATTCAGTGTTAGCTTAGTAAATATTCTTCAACTAATTGCTTAAATTTCGTTTTGGTATGGTCGATTAATGCCATAACGCTTCCAACTTTGAGCAAAATTGTATGAAGTTGTTTGATCTGATCACTATTTTGGATGATAAAACCAGTATTCCTGATTACATGGATCGGTATCTAGGCCTACAAGAACATCGGAATATGGGGCCGTCTTAGTTTTCTCATTGTAATTTTCTTCTGACGCTGAACCGCATTCATCTGCGCATTGTATCTTTTTTCCCTCAACTTGTTTTCTCTTTCCGCCATTATCATTTTCATCCGTACCATTACCGCAAACATCTTCACCATTAAGTTCTTGTAACATGTATTCAACTTTATTGGCTTGTCGTAACATATCATACCACTGATATATTGGAAGATTAATTCCTTTGCTCGAATTCTCATCTCTTCCGGTGTATATGGTTTGAGATCGATTTTTGTTTTTGTTTTCTACAATCTGTTTCATAAAACATTTATGATCGTAGGAAACGTCTATCCTACAAACCCTACACACGTAATTATCGCTTCTATGACCCTTACGAAGAATACGGTTACATGTTTTACACGATTTAATTTTTTGACAATTTGATGTTTTATCCCGTTTTACGGTTGTTTTATGATTATTAAAGCATTGCTGATTTTTAATAAGTCTGTTAGTCTACACATTCTACAGAGTAATCAGAATTAACAGAGGCTGTACAATAATTAGATTTACATAAATTACACACATATTCACATGTATGCTTAAACTTGTTATTATACCCTTTTAAAAATTTGTTGCAGAAATACCTAATTTCAAAAAAAAAAAAGCTGTGATACTAGAAATCAAATCAAAAAGATTATCATGAAGATATAAATAAATTTGCTTTTGTTTGAATTCCCAACTAAATATAACAGTATTTAAATTATCTTTAGAAATAACAATGAGTTGATAATTGGGAATACTCGTCTGAAGCGCTTTCAATTCGTTAATGCCACAGGGTCCCTTTCTAACCCCAGCATTTCTCAACAAATGGAGAGCAGCCCTTCCCTGTTTACAGCGGCCTTTCCTCACATTATCCCATCTTTGTCTATTATTAATTTTATCCTCAATCATTGAGATCCCGGTGACGATCGCTCTGGCACAACAGATATTCTCATACAACCCATTGTTAATTCTGAGACATCTACCCCCAAATTCTTTACCAATCCCTTTTCTTACCCTACCACCCCCTATAGGCATTCTAAAATGCAAAACGTTAATTTTTAAAGTTTCATTAACAAAGGTATCTGCTTGAGATTGTAAGACTTTCATTATAGCATTAAAAACAACTTCAGGGGTCATGTGATCCCTACGACCGAAAGGTGCGCTTCGCTCATTGGTTGATTTCAGTCAGACGTCATACGTACCAGAGAATGTTTTGATCTTTTCATTATACGTTATTATTCGTCAGACTTCAACGTGACTGGGCCTGTCATTAGAAAAACTCGTTATGCGTCATCAGTTTGAAAAACCCGCTATGCGTCATCAGTCAGCTTATCCTTTTTGGAACACTCACATTCTCAACAGTTCTTTTCAGAGCTACTTAGATAGGCGAGACATACATATAATTCACTCATATCC
>NW_022729037.1:0-2202 GCF_011630105.1 Anneissia japonica | reverse complement strand
ATATTCTCATTATTATTTACACACCCGCATTATGCAAATTAATATATCAACATTATGGAAATTAATATTAATTTTATCAATATCGTTATTATTTACACACCCGCATTATGCAAATTAATATTTCAACATTATGGAAATTAATAAACAACCATATATAGATTAATATACCAACATATGCAAATTAACATACCAGCATATTCAAATTAATATACCAGCATATGCAAATTAATATACCAGCAAAATATGAAAATTAATATGCCCGCATATGCAAATTAATATATCAACACTATAAAAATTCATACCCACATAATTATGAAATTATGTAATCATTCATGAATTATTAATGGCCTCAAGTGTCGTTATTTCTACTAACGTAAAACTTACATGTAAACATTGTTGAACTTGCTACACGAACTATTTATGATGAAGAATAATGATTTTAATTACGTACAGTAAATAAGATAGGATTTTGCCCATGCACAGTAAGTAACGACACAAGATTACTACTGAAATGTTTTTCGACTGTAAGTTTATTTAAAATGATTGTACAGTATGTATATCGAGATGTAAGTACATATGGAGTAGTAGGCATGTCCATATAACATATTAGAATTATTATTAAATACAACAGTTGTAAGGTAACACGTTATATAAACAAGTTACAAACAACGATATTTCAATAATTAATAAACAATCCATGAACTACATTAAAGAATGAGTGAAAGACACTGTATGTAGGCTGGGCAGGCCTATGAGTTAGTAGAGAATGCATCTCGCTACCTTTTAGTTTAGTATTTACTTGCGAAAAGGCCGGCCTTTTCAGTCTTCAATAAGTAGGCCTAGGCCCCTAATTAAAATATTTAATAATCATACAAGATTTAAATTTCCTTTAATTTTCCAAGTTTAAAGCCTGTATATCCCTCATCTTGAGGGCTAGGAAAATGTTGTCGAATAGCTGTAATACGGCACAAGCTTTTCTCTTCCTAAAAATCCCCAGCAGCTCTGCACAAGATTTCTGTAGGCGATGTATCTATACTTCTTGTTAAAAAGCACAACATAACATAAGATGAATTGATAGTAATTGTTATTGTCGTGATGGAATAATAGACAATAACTGGATTTGCGTCAGGAGAAACATGTATAGGTGTAATTTTGCCCTACCTGACGTGCAAATGTACCGAATACTCAGTACATTTGAAAACAACTGCGAAAAAAATCGCAAGTTGTTCTCGGGTGGGACTCGAACCCACGATCTCCAGATGAATTATAACAAAAGTTATTTTTAAACATAAAGAACATCCATAACACAGTATTATTGTATGCAATGTTTATCCTGCTACAGACAGTGCTGTATATTATGAAGATTTGTATATTGTGAAGATTAATATTCGGACTAATATAGTCTTACTATTTATTCATCATTGATTCATTCTGTCTCACACGGTACTATTTAAAGACAACTTAAAATGTAGATTAAGGAGTAAATTTCCAAGGCTGTACTGCAAAGGGATGATACAAATATTATACTCACTCCTCCTTAGAATGTGGAACCACAGCCCTGTCACCATATTGCTGTCGGTAAGACAAGAAAGATATCTGAAGTACCCACTCATTTAAGCAAATGCTTGTAAAACCAGGGTGGGTAGTGATGCATTGGCCTGCCATGCCGACCTTTTCCATTTTTGATACAATGATTGGTATCTCATTGCAGCATTTAGATTCTTTTGTCGTCATAATTTTACAATTGGTACACGTACACCTGTTTTTGTAGTACAATTAAGAAACAAAACAGCACTTTATTCAACAAGACATTATCATCGCTGAATCAGTACATATACTAAAAATACTATTCTTTATTAATTAATAATTTTTACCAATGTACATATACTAAAAATACTATCATTATTAATTAATAATTTTTACCAATGCCATACTAAATTTGACTAACACACTGGTCTCTCAATTGAGGTAAAAAGGCATAATTTTGTTAGTGTTTTTAAACACTAATATTATAAACAGGCTGCTGCCAGACAAGGACTGAACGATATTCTAAAAGACCAACAAGACAGCAGCAATTCAGGCACAACCTGGTTGCCCATTATTATCAAGGAAGTGGTTATTCGCACGGTAGACCGTGTGAATAAGCTCTTATGAGTCTTATTCGCACGGTGGACCTAGCCAATCAGCATTTAAGGTTTCATG
>NW_022729036.1:0-622 GCF_011630105.1 Anneissia japonica | reverse complement strand
GGGGGGGCCGATGTCCCGAAGAGGGGTCAGATTCCCCCGACGAAACCAAAGTGGGCTGCATCAGACAGGCAGACAAATATCTGATATATATTGGAAGGCCATCTGCTTAGTTGCCTGAGTTTTTATAAAGAGAAGGTCTGAGTTTTTATAAAGAGAAGGTCAACTGATTAGTTGCTTCAATTCCATAATGTTAACATCTTCTATGGGCGCTTGTCATCCAATCAGCGATTAGGTCATGGTGTTTGTCACCCATATCTGGTTGTTGGGTCAAAGTTTAAGACTGGTGTTAAATAACATACAATAGCAGGCAGGGCAGTTTTTACCTTGTGCTTGCACATTTTATTAATTCAGTATATTCTATTTTTTTTTTTAAAATAGAATAAGAAAGTTATATTGTTTGTTTATGTATGTAAGCTCAGGGAGTTCGCCTTACATAATGTTGGTATATCCCCTAGTAGGATTCTAATCGTGATTTTTTGTAATAATTCACTCAGATGGTTATTTTTGTGTATTTTACTTAATGAGTTGTGAAGCGTGACTGTTGATATTATGTTAGTAAATTTATTTATAGTGTACTTTTCGACGATACAAAAAAAAAAAAACAAAAACAAAAACAAAACAA
>NW_022729035.1:0-1098 GCF_011630105.1 Anneissia japonica | reverse complement strand
GGTAGGCCTATATTTAATCAAAATTTCTGATTTTTCTTGGCTTTAGTCCTTCCACCCTGACCGGGGCCGTTGTAGGACCTCAGTTGAACCCCTGTAGAAACGTACAGTACCTTATTGTAATATTGACCCTCCCACTCCAAGTTAATTCACCTGCTTCATATTGCTCTAAATATTTATCACCTGGTAGATCTGTCCATATGATGGGAATGCCTACATACATGGTCCTCCTGCCATTAATAAACTAAAAGTTTAGTTAATAATAATACTAAAGAAGATACCAGCAGTCTGTTATTCGAAAATCTAAAGTATTCAAGTGGCTTAATTCAAGACACTTAATAGGTTCCTTATTAAATAATGCATACCATATTGTACCCTCTGCATTCATAACACATGTTTGATTTAATTAGGCCTATATCTTTTCTATATGTATTAATATTGATAAAAATATAATAAACCAAAAGTTTACTTAATAATAATAAATAATATACCAGCAGTATATAATACGAAAATTTAACGTGTTCGCGTGGCTTAATTAAAAAGACGGTTAATAGGTTTATTAAATAATGTATACTGTGTATTCATAGCACATGTTTAATTTAATTAGGCCTATATATTTTTTATATGTATTTCACATCCGTCAACTCGTATAAATATAATAGGTGCGCATATTCATTGTTATTTGTATTGCATAATATAATTATGTTCGAGTTTTTTGCACTTTATTTATGGAGGCATAAGCATATTGTACCCTGTGTAACACATGTTTAATTTAATTAAGCCTACATCTTTTTTATATGTATTTTTGACAACATCCGTCAACTCGTGTAAATATCTATTGCATTATAGGACTATAATGTGTTCATGTTTCTTTGCACTTGAGGAGCGATAAGCATCTCATTTCATCTAGTTATGGAATTGATAAGACATTTTTAACAATTTAGTTTTCTATCAAAAACTGTCTTATTCGCATTTTTTTAAAAACAAATTGTGATTTGGTCATTATTGTTCAGATAAAGCATTCTTAGCCTGTGTGATGACTGTACTCTCGAACCAGGGCCCCTCGAAACCTAGTTACGCCACTGGGAAAATGCAATGACG
>NW_022729034.1:0-507 GCF_011630105.1 Anneissia japonica | reverse complement strand
TAGTTTTATATTTATGTACATATTGTTTTTCTTCAACTCATTAGTTTTGTTTTAAGTTCAATTTCTTTTTTCATTTCGGTTTTCTTTTATTCTTTTTACTTGTGATCCACTTGTGATACCTGTGCTACGTCACTGAAAGTGTTATCGCACAAAAGACAGAAATATATAATATATATATATATATATATAATTTTAAAGAATGACAATTTTCTGTTTTGATTAAATACTCATTGGTCACATTTATTGGAATTATAGCCTTTCGTATTTCATTTTCTTACATATGTTATGAACACGTTATTGGGTCATCGCTCCTAAATGTTTGAGGGTAAAATGTTTCACTATTTTTAAATGGTTGTTAAATAGGACAAGAATTAGTATTATGAATAACTCATATGGAGTATATGTTTCTATTGAAAGTGAATAGAACGTAGTACTTTTTGCATTAATATTTTTTGCAGCAATATTTGGTATTACATGTATATTTCAATCAAAGTAACAGCCACATAA
>NW_022729033.1:0-834 GCF_011630105.1 Anneissia japonica | reverse complement strand
ATTTTACCAAACTCTTAAAAATATGTGAAGTGGACTATGTATTAGCCAATTAACACTGGAATGGAAGCGGTGCTTCCAAGTGTATGTGCGCATGCTCTTCTCACAAATCGAGACCTCTCCTGCCGATCGGGATTTCTATCGACAAATGATTAAAGTTAAAATAAATTTGCATACCTATGATCTTTATATAAGAAACATTGAATTATGATTTTTTAAATTGAAATTTGTTTTTAAATACAGGAATAGGAATTCTTTTGAAGAGAAAATACTACAAACATTGATGAATTATAGTGATACATGGGATGTGCTTGTTGAAAGAATCAGAGAGTTTTTAAGCGTTTAAAAACAGCTAATTTGACAGTTAATCTTGCAAAATGTGAGCTTGCATGTGCATAAGTAGTGTTTTTGGGATAATACTACAGTAGAAATGTAGCGTAGTGGTAAAGACTTCTGCCTTCTAATTCCATGGTGTCTTTTATTCGTGACACCAGAACTTTTTTTTAAAGGAAAACAACCCAACTCTTAACACCTATAATGTATATACGGTCAAGTGTGTCTATGTTAAAATATCCACAGAGAAGAGGCGTTTCACAGTGTATCAGACAGGGTTTTCGTTTAATTAATAATTCAATTATAACCCACTCATCATCTTTTTCAATTATATACGGATACAACTTCCTAGCTAATGTGTGATGCAAACTTAGCAAATTATCTCAAAATCCAGGTCCGAGCCTCTTGAGAATCACTTAATCGCAGTTACGGAGCTACATTGCAATCGTTGTTGCAGTGCATTAGAAATGTTGGTTGTTGATGACAAGAAAACGTCCAGGACGT
>NW_022729032.1:0-1645 GCF_011630105.1 Anneissia japonica | reverse complement strand
CCACCCGGACACTGTATTATAAGGCTACACCATACAGTTGTTGTGGCCCTACTGCTCAGTGCAAGTCCAAGGTCCTTTTTCTTTTAGTGAAAAGTTGACGATTATAACGTGCCAAAATACAGTACATAATGAAACTGTTAAGAGAAAAAAAAAGAAAGAAAAAGAAAAACATCTTTAACGAACAATAAGTAAACATCAGTCGATTTGTGGGAGAAAATGTAAAAAGTCTACACCACCCGGTATTCCCAGGCGGTCACCCATCCAAGTACTAACCGGGCCCGACGTTGCTTAACTTCGGTGATCGGACGAGAACCGGTATTTTCAACGTAGTATGGCCGTAGACATGTGGATGATATTTCCAATCATAGTTAATTTCGGCATATAGCATAATTATCCAGTCATGAAGCTCTATGATTGATGACGTTTCATATCAACGCGCGCTTGTCTGGCGGGGATTTCCTCTGACTCCCCTGACCACTCTGCTGCGCGAGTACATTTTTTTACAAACACCGGTGTTGAACAATAAACAAACAGTTTTACTACGGCACTAACTAGGATGCTTTAGACAGAAGAAGACTGCCGTTTTGTTCAAACGACCCTCGAACCGGCCTAACACCAGCGAATTAATTGCGTATTGTTGATATGAACATATAGTACTTGTATGATTTTTAAGGTATGAGAGTGCAATTTCCGGGCACTTAAAGGTCCATGTTCTCAAAATGTTTGCACCTCAGCCCCAACTATGTGGGCCCGAGGTCGTGTGGACTCTCACGCACCCCTACTTTAGAATTTGGTGGAAAAATGTAAAAAGTCTACAGCACCCGGTATTCCCAGGCGGTCACCCATCCAAGTACTAACCGGGCCGACGTTGCTTAAATTCGGTGATCGGACGAGAACCGGTGTTTTCAACGTAGTATGGTCGTAGACATGTGAGTGGTATTTCCACTCATAGTTAACCTCGGCATATAGCATAATTATTCTGAAGCTCTGTGATTGATGACGTTTAATATCAACGCGCGCTTGTCTGGTAGGGATTACCTCTAACTCCACTGACCACTCTGCTGCGCGAGTACATTTTTTACAAACACTAGTGTTGAACAATAAACCAACCATTTTAATACCGTATGGCATTAACTAGGATGCTTTAGACAGAAGAAGACTGCCGTTTTGTTCAAACGACCTTCGAACCTAACACCAGCGAATTAATTGCGTATTTTTGATATGAACATAAAGTACCTGTATGATTTTTAAGGTATGAGAGTGCAATTTCCGGGCACTTAGAGGTCCATATTCTCAAAATATTTGCACCTCAGCCCCAACTATGTGGGCCCGAGGTCGTGTGGACTCTCACGCACCCTACTTTAGAATTTTGGGGAAAATAAGTCTACAGCACACGGTATTCCCAGGCGGTCACCCATCCAAGTACTAACCGGGCCCGACGTTGCTTAAATTCGGTGGTCGGACGAGAACCGGTGTTTTCAACGTAGTATGGCCGTAGACAATTGAGTGGTAATTCCACTCATAGTTAATCTCGGCATATAGCATAATTATCCAATCCTGAAGCTCTGTGATTGATGACATTTCATATCAACGCGCGCTTGTCTGGTGGGGATTTCCTCTAACTCCACCGACCACTCTGCTGTGC
>NW_022729031.1:0-720 GCF_011630105.1 Anneissia japonica | reverse complement strand
CAGAAAATAGAGTGTTTTTTGGGATGAAATATGGGTATATAGAACGACTAGGAAAAAGGTGTGATATCGAAATTCCAAAAGAGGAAACATGTTATAAAGATATACTGTTTTCTTTCCTGCATTTCTTATGTAAAACCGGATTTAAACTTTCAAAACGTTTCTACAATGTGTATTTAGGCTTCATCAATACAGTATTGCGAATGCATCAGTAGTCAATCAGTCAATTGATTGAATAACGCTTTTGTATCATCGGCACACAATTTTAGTGTAACCTTATAATGACTAGACAACAATTAATTGATATAGAGAAAACACAAAATAAAAAAAAATATATGTTCTCTCTTATAAAGTATAATGAAAATAACCTGATGGAAAAAAATCAATAGGAAAACTAGGAGGAACAATGCATCGAAAAAATGGAGGGGGTGGGGGAATAGCCTGGGCCTGGAATAACTCTCCAGGTAGAAAAAAATCAGTGGGGATAATTAGCAGGTGGCAAGTAGCTACCGTAATAGTGCTATATTCGATTTTGAGTCTACTAAATTTAAAAATCTTCCCAGGCTTTTGCAGATATAGCCAGAATTAACTTCATATTTGGAGTTTTTTGATAGCAGATTATTTTTTTTTTTATCAGTGAGTTAACACATCTCAAAGACAAGCTTGCGTACAAAAAAAAAAAAAACATGCACATTCCTCTTCTATACACAATTAAAAATCAAA
>NW_022729030.1:0-1006 GCF_011630105.1 Anneissia japonica | reverse complement strand
GCTAAATTGGAAACTTTTGACCCTTGACCGCTCTGACAATACCGAACACCGCGGTATCAATCCTGCTGTGAACAGCAGAACAGGAACCATCTCAGATCCATGGCAACAGATAGGACGCCCTCTTCCAAAACTGATTACTTTTTCTCTGGTATATAATAGCCAGAATAGCGCATGAATGGCGCCCTCTTGCTAAATTGGAAACTTTTGAACCTTGACCGACGCTTCTATTTGTTACGCATAAATCGCGGAGAAACGCTATCTTGTGTTTATAAGATCTTTGTTGTCAATCAATAGAACATTAAATTAGTGAGTGGTAAAATAATCGAGCTCTCCTTTCGCCCACTGCTGCATAGGGACATGATGAGATGGATCTTGTCCAATCTAAAGATGATGTTCAGGGCCCTCTTTAATATTTAAGTAAAATACATATACCTGTACAGTAGTATACAAAACAAGGCCTAGGCCTATATAACCATACATCAACAAGACAAAATAAGTGTCAAGATAGCATTATTATAAGTAATAATATTATTGATAATGATAATAAAAATATTAATAATAATAATTATTATTATATTATATAGTAATAATAATATAATTTCATATATCTAAGAAATTATTAATCCAAGAAAATATTTATCAGCGATGAATAAGGCCACGTGAGTGGCAGAAATATTCGAGTTAGGCCTACTAATAGATCAGTGTTCTTAAAGTCTACTATTGAACAAGTTGTTTCATTTTTTTTCTCTATTCTCTCAGAACACACGTGGAACACGAATGATATATAGGCCTATACACACATTACACACACATATATATTATAGGCCTATACCGTATATATAGGCCTATATACACATATATGCAAACATAAATACACACATACACATGCACATATATCTACACACATATACACACATACAATCAATCTATAATACAGAATAAAAAAATGTATGATTTTAATTGAGATTAAAAAGTGTAAAATTAGAGCATTCCCTTAGCAAAATTG
>NW_022729029.1:0-1082 GCF_011630105.1 Anneissia japonica | reverse complement strand
ACCATAAAAGTTGAATAGAATCCAACGCCAAACTGCCCGATGATGTCACTTGCATATGATTTGCTATCAACCTTTTCTAAAAATGACTAAAATTAAACAAATGGTTTAGATACACAAGTGCAGAGAAACATAGAACATCACACAAGGTCAGGATAAAATTCAGGATAGGGTAATTTTTACAAAAAATGTATTACAGATGTCAATTTTGAAGTAAATTTTAAAATGATTACCTTAGAGCCTGACATTGCAATTGTTCCAAGGTTTTGAATCAAGTCTTCTTTTGTCATTCCAACACCTGTATCCTGCAAAATGTAGTCCAGTGATAAGAGAGCAAGTTAGGTATTTTTTTGTTACAGGAAAGAGACAGGTTTTGAAACTGTTTTGAATTAATACATACAGGCCAACACTGAAGAATAAACAATCAGGATATTTCCATTGTCAGCAAGGGTGGGGCAAGTGTAAGGGCAGCGAAGCACTAGCTCTCAAAATATGGCAATTTTTAGCTATTTGAGCCTAATATTTTTGCTTCAAAAACATTTTTTTATTTTTTTCTATTTTGTGGGGGACGGGGAATTAACATCCCCCTATATACTCCACATCCCAACATCAGGGTCTGTGTGAATATGAATTTTAGGAAGTTTCCACATACCTGGATAGTGAAGGTCCCAGCATCAGAGTCAGTATGAATATGAATTTCAAGTGGTGTTTGACTTTCAACTTGTTCATTACTGGTCAGTTGTAAGTATCGTAGCTTTTGAAGGGCATCACTGGCATTTGAAATAATTTCTCTAATGAAAACCTGTAAGAAATATAAAAAACTAAGAAAAAAATGTACATTCATGAACAATAAAAAGAAATAAAACTTCAAATTGAGGACCAAAAAATATGTTGACAATAAAATAAAGTTACAACTAGATCTGGAAAATATGTAAGATCAACCAAGAAATATCTACATAACATCTAAGTGTGAAATGTACATTTTAGGGACAGTATACATAGTAACAACTTAAAATCTAATTCTATAAAGTTTTCAATGGTAAAAATAAGGCAACCTCTGACCTCTTTCTCTGAATACAGTGACT
>NW_022729028.1:0-610 GCF_011630105.1 Anneissia japonica | reverse complement strand
TTATATTTATTCACACATATATCTCATGTTTATATACATATAGTTCATTTCTATATATATTTTTTATATATTTTCATTTGATAATTATATCTATGCTTTTTGTACCCTGTTATCATAATACATTTTTCATATTTCGTTTTTTATAGACTGGATTATGTTCACTCAACTTGTATACACCGATATTTATTTTTGTTCATTTAAGGCTCATCCATATATTGCTACTAGTTTTACTATTACATATTATATTATCATTACTATCGTTACTATTGTAATTATTATCATGTCCTCTATATCATTACATTATATTATAATGTATACACTTATTCTTTAATTATGTGAATTGTGATCTATAATGAATCTTTCATCATTACAGAGATATATATTTTCTTGCCTTTTATTATTTTCATTTTACTCATTAATTTATTTCCTCAATCCTTAGTTGCCTTACAGCCACCTGCTGTTTATTCACCATAATTATTTCACTTTTGTTTATATCAACTTGTTTGTAGGCCTGATGATACCTTTTGTTATTATAATTGAGTCACCATGATTAAGTCTGACCAATCGCCTATTAGATACCGTATTATTGTATTGTATTGTTCCAACTTTG
>NW_022729027.1:0-838 GCF_011630105.1 Anneissia japonica | reverse complement strand
CTTTTGTTCTCTTTCAAAAAAAGATATAGAAACATTTAATAAGTGGGTAGAATTTGTTAATACAATGTGGAAGATGTAGTTTGGAAACATGTCACAAGAACTACCTCATAAGAAATGTTACAATCAGGTACAAACCAAAAGCTTTTCCAAATATTGAAGCCCAGGTTGAGGATAAAGGCCTGTTTATACTTCAACGATAACGATCTTATAACGTTTATAGCACAGTAATATACTGCTGTACAATAACAATTTCCTGTAAATGGAAATAGAGCAATGCTGGAATCAGCAAAAATAATAACAGTGAGCCTGGGCATAATTTGAATGGCTCTTATAAAAAAAAGTTTAACATGGTCATGTTACTGTATGGCTATGCAGTATTTAATTTCTGTTGAATCGGCTGAGTAAACTGGACACGAACTGATTTTTGTCTGGTTTCGGTAATTTCCCAGCAATTGTTCCCGGATCGCACATTATTTCAGCAGTGTAAAAAACTCTTTCATATTACTTTTGCCATGTACAGAGCCATTTCAATTATGTTCGCAGCGTATTCTGCAAAGATAGACAACATTCACATATTATAACACATGAAATGCCTGACCCAAATGCTGATATATACTGTATTAACTTAAATGGTGGAAATTAGGCTTATAAATGCATTGAAATACTTCAACAAGTATAACATATAAATGGGTAAGCACAAATTATTTTTTTGAAAAGTTATCTTACCGAATGTAGACTTGACAAGATTTTTTTCAGCTACCAGTCTTTTTTGGCAAGAGAGAACCACAAAGAGTTCTCAAGATCTCCTCCCTGCCTGGTTTGCAAAGCTGCTACGTAG
>NW_022729026.1:0-667 GCF_011630105.1 Anneissia japonica | reverse complement strand
GAGTGGAGTTTCATGTAAATGTTTCGTACGGAAAAAAAAATCGCTTCCGGGAACCCTGCGTCTAAGTACTAGTAATACAAACTCTTAAGTGTGAAACCTTACTAGGCTGCACTGCAAACTCAGTGCTTTTCTCACGTTTAAGGGTTCGAAGCCTAGGATTATATTAGTCCCACATAATCCAGAAAATGCTACAGTATTTATGTCATTATTGGCACATTGCGAACGTTAACGTACGATCAACCTGTGTACTTTAACACTGCAAGTGTTATTACCCTCTTCTTGGGTGTCTAACCGAGAATTATCGAACAACGTTTCTAGTTCGCCTCGGTTCTAACATTTACGATTTTGAGACTACACAAAAAATACCCTCTTTTTATTCACTGCGGTCACATTAAGGGCACATCGCCTTTGGCATCATGAAATCAAACAGTAGGCTTATATTATTGATCTAACGAAGTAGTACGACCCCTCTCAGGGGCACTAACCGAGAAGTATCACAGGGACATCCTCCTCGGTTGTCTCATATGTACGCCCTTTGTTTTAGACTTTTGATTGAAAGCCATTTTACACGTCTTGCTGTTTTCTGATACCGTTGCAGTAACTTTTTTCAGTCTTGTGAGCCTTATTCGAGTTTAACATAGCTAATTAACTCATACCGGCATATGTC
>NW_022729025.1:0-3996 GCF_011630105.1 Anneissia japonica | reverse complement strand
TATAGAAAGAACATTTAAGATAGATCGTTTTACCTAAAAGAAGTGCCACAATGTGTATTGATGGTGAAAGAATATGTTTGTAATAAATAAAACCATGATGAATATGCTTATATTTAGTTTCAAACACACGTGTGTGGCCTATATTTTAAATAAGATAAGCCCTATGCCATATTGTTTTCTATTTGGGGGTCGGGGGAGGGAGAGGTAGGGTGGGTATGATAAATTAATCGGGAAAATTATTACCCCTGACCCAAGACCCCCTGTTTCGCGCATGACTGTTGACCAGTAAAGCGCACTGGATTGCTCTACTAGAGAGCGAGAGCATGGACACAAACTTCGTCCACCCGAGCATATCCGAAGGACTCCGTAAAGACCTTTGACTTGAAATCACTAATTTAAAACGAGCTCTCTCTATCTCCACGCCTCCAGATTAAACTCTGCAACGAAGTACTTTGAGGGAAGTAATAGCCATAATAACGTTATAGAAATGATGTTTTGATTTTCTCAGTACACTTTCCTAAATACTTGCGGAAAATAATTCAGGGAATCGAACCCACGACCTCCAGATAAATAGCCTGGCGTCTTATCCACTAGACCACTGAGCTTGCTCTTAGTGGATAGTGTGTTGAATCCGATCCCAAAGTTGTAGTGGGTACCGTACTGCAAAGCTGCTGATGGTGTTTTCATCAGGCTGGAGATTTTATAGGAATGAAGTTTTGCTCCTACTGTATCTGTAATAATAACATTCTCTCAAGTTTCACGGATATGTTTCTTATTCGTGTTTACGGCTCTGCAATCAAAGCTACTGTATGTACAACCACGATTCAGTGGCGGATCCAGGATTCGAAATAGAGGGCTGAGTTTACAGACGGAGAGTCCAGACCTCCTGAGCCTCAACATGGTTGGGGCTGCAGCTTGAGGTACGGTACGAAATGCGTCTGATGGCTGAAAATGGCACTCTCAGACTACAAATCTGAATGTAATTTTTGTCTCAATTTTTTTAAATTTTGAAAATAGGGGGCGGGGGCATTTCCCCTAATAATTGTGAACGTCAGTGAAACAGCAACAAATAGCATCAGATGTTTAGGAACACCAGTCTATCAGCAGAGGCTGCTAGTGGTTGAGGGTCGGAAAATCAAATTAGAGGGAGTAGCGCCTGGCAATAACAAGATTCTGACAAGAGTGAATATGAAAGTAAAAATAATATAATGATGATATAATTGATAGTGATAAAAATTCTAATGAAAATCGATGAGAATAAATAACAGAAGCATAAAATAGATGATGACGTCAATATTGATGACGATGACGATGATAATATTGATAACAATTTATCGTTATTACCATTATCAGTCTTTATATCCAACTAAGTCAAGATGCTGGTGAATAAAACATGGCAGATTTTTACCATACCAACTCTGTATGAATATTTGTATGGATATAATGAATAATACCTTTATTGATGACTCATAACGTTATCTTTTTAATGTAATGAAATCTATGGACGACCCAGATATTAATTTTACCACGTGACTTACATAAAATTAATGGTAAAGTAAGTCGATTCCAATTGGATGTGAAATACTGCAATCGGTCACTTAATCGATAGTTAGCCTACTTTCGCATTGTCTGTCATAATGCGATATACATCGATAAGAAGGAAATAAAGGCATAAATCAACAGGTCGCGTGACAAACACATGGTCTATTAAGTTTATGGTTCATGGTAGCTAGGCCTAAGACCATGTAGATGGTCTCTAATCTAAGTTGGCTCTAATTTGAAGATAGAGGGTGCAACAAATGCGACAAGATGGAGAATCAGAACCAATGGGCCCATCTGAAGACCTAACAAAGTCCTAAAATCATATACCCTGGAGATCACGTAGAAGTTTTATATTAAGATATGGTAAACGTGTGCTGTTAAACAAAAACAAGCATAGTGGGGCATAGGCCTATATGCCTAAAACTGTTCATACTATCAGAATCTATTTGACAAGAAACGTGACATGCCTAAATATTGTCATGAGACAGGAATCTGCCACTGGGTACTTTTGCAGATGGAGGATGTAACCCACCTCAGCCCCACCATGGTTCGGGCCGAGCTGACGTGAGCAAATTTTAAGAAAAAACCCCTCTAGACGCTCGGAAGTGGCACTCTCAGATGGTAAAAATGTTTATTCAAAGCAGCGTTCCTCCTCGACAAAGTTATTGACTTCTTCCCGTTCCCGATCTAACGTTCTGTTCGTCGTCAATCCATAGAAAATTCATAATTAGTGAGTGGTAAAATAATCGAGCTATTCTTTCGCCCATTACTGTTTCCACCACTGAACTTATGGGTTTCCTCCACCTTTTACTCTTCTCAATTTTTATCTCCCTATTTTTTCAGTTTTTGGCGGGACTGAATGGAGGGTGGGGTGGGCGCTGGATAAGCCCCCTGTTGATGACATCACATCATGACCATAAAGGCACATCATGACTAAAATTATATGAGCAGTTTAATTTTTTAAAATAAATTTTCATAGCCTTGACAGGGTTTAAAATGTTGGACTTTAGTTTGATTGGCAATGATGGCGAAATTTACCCTGACTCCTAATGACGCCGCCACTGTTGTTAAACGTCCGACTATTTTAGATGTAGCAATAGGCCTATATGGAAATCATCCATATTTCAGCTTCATCTTTCCAGTAATGAATTATCAATTTTTATTTAATTAAATGTTCTTTTTTAAACTGCCTCCACGCAAAGAAGCAAAATAATTTAAATACATAATCACCAAATATTAAAAATATGAAAATTTGAAATCGCTTTATTATTATTATTAATATAAATATATTCATATCCTCACATAAATAATGCATGAGAAATGGCGTCTATAAATCTAACTGATTGATTAATAATCAACATAGCCTACATAAGGTGGCGCCTACTGGTAGTAAAGATGAAAATATTCAAGATACAAGACCTAAAGGCCGTGTTGTATGCCGCCATTATTACTAATATTAATATTTATCACAATAATAATGGAAATAATAATGATAATAATGACGATAATATAAGAATAGTTATAATAGTAATAATACAGTGATAACAATAATAACAATAAAATGAGTATTGGTATTATTGTCTATTTTATGATACTTAAGCCTATTTTTGCTACAGTATCATCCTTATCTTCATCATCGTCGTCGACATCATCACTATCATAAAACAAAAGAATAATAATAATACCATCATCATTATCTTCATCATCATCATCTGACATCATCATCATTATTATTATTATTATTATTATTATTATTATTATTATTAAGCCTATTATTATTATTATTATTATATATCATCATTTTCATTTAATTTAAATCACCTATACTCTACACAGTTAATCAACATAATCTCTAAATATATTGCTGATCAAAAATAAAGTAATATAAAATGACTCACTAGACGCACATTATGAACATCGTACAATGACCATAAAATGTATACAATTTATATTACGATTGTGTATTCATAGAGTATAAGATTAGATTGGCACAACTGCCTCTTTATGGAAATTCTGTGTTGTGACCTGTCGTTTGGGAAATGTTCTTTGAACATGATAAAACTGTGTGTGAGGATAGCAGAGGGTAAAGAAAAAAATAGGAGGGGGAATGAGGAGAGAAAATAAGAGTGGGCATGGAAGGATGATGAGAGTTTTGAGGATATGTTAAAGGAGGAATACGAGTGTGATGCAGAAAAAGTAGGGGAGAGGAGAATGAAAAGGAAAAGAAGACGCGGATCAGTGGTGGCAAGAGTGGGTGTGAGGGGACCATCGTTGGGCAGGCCTGGTCCCCGCCGTCTGACGAGGCCGTCGGGCTTAAAATTTGTATTTGCCTATCTGAGTAACGTTATTTTGATTGCCAATTAACCCTTAATATTGCGGTCTAAAAGCACTACTTAGGCCATACCGTACTAAGCCATAAAAACCTCTTTGAGAACCTGACCGAGGCCAGCTCTA
>NW_022729024.1:0-572 GCF_011630105.1 Anneissia japonica | reverse complement strand
TAGAATTTAATTTGTACAATTCAAATGAACATATAGGTTCCTCGAATAATTTAAAGATCAAATAATAATAATAATAATAATAATTTGCGATTTGTATAGCGCCTCCCGTTAGACCAACCTCGAGGCGCTTCACAACAACGGAAGGAAACGGACAAGAGAATGAGAAAAAAAACCATGAACCTAGACTAACAAAGAAAAAAGAAAACGCCAAAACGAACCAAACCAACACTGCACCGTTTATCGGGAATTTAAGGCGTAAAGCCCGCCGATGCATGACTCACAGGTGCTCAAGTGATGGCGGTGTCTAGCTAAGCAGTTAAAAGAAGGGGGAAAAAAAACAAAAAAGTGGTAAAATGTGTGTTAAAGGAATTCAGCAAAACTTTCAGTGAAGAGGTGAGTTTTGAGTTGTGTTTTAAAAAGCAAATAATGTATTAACTGATCGATCAGCTGTTTAATTGACATTATCATTTAATCAGTTGCGACAATCATGTATTCAATCAATTATAAATCACTCACTCACTCACTCTTAGTTAGTTCGTTTAACTAATTACTAATACATGTAAAATCCAAAC
>NW_022729023.1:0-774 GCF_011630105.1 Anneissia japonica | reverse complement strand
TAAAACACATAGCGAAAAATTTTGTGAAGCAATTGTCTGCATTGCTTACTTTGTGTTCAACTATTTTATGGTAAAACGAATCAGTTTGATGATGGTTATGATCAGGGAGCCGAAGCCGATTGATCCAATATGATAACGAATGCTTCTCCAAAATGATCGAAGCAGAGGTAGGTGTTTGATGTCATCTGGTTTACCTCCCGCTAGAGTAATTTCCCCAAGAGCACTTATGAAGTTCAAAATCCAAAATAGGGCCACTAGGTTGTATGCTTCCAACCAGTAGATGTAGTTTGGGACGATGTTATAACCTATCAGAACACATTCAGCTGTTCCATTGAGTGAAACAGTGGGCTTACAACTTGCACCGTCTGTACACTCATCGGTTGAATCCGAGTTAACTATCTGGTATGGTGGTTCCACAATGGATGCTATGAAGATTACGCTAAATGCCTAAAATGTTAGAAAGGCTGGCTGCATGATGAAAGGGATGATAGGCCAGAAGAGAGAAAAAAGTATTGATGAAACTGATTAGTAATAACACAACTAGGGTGAGAATTTACTCATTTTTACTAAGATTGTACTCATTATAATAGCTGATATATACCAGGTTCTCTCCATTTTGACGTAGCTCGCAAGTTCTTTATAATCCAATGAAGATCTATCTGAAGTACAATCAGGTTCAAGATTTTTTATGCAGTTCCGTTCATTCCAACCTAAAAGTGCATACACCAATACAATGCTACTCCAAACCATAATTGCTGCAATCCAGCGCAATAA
>NW_022729022.1:0-932 GCF_011630105.1 Anneissia japonica | reverse complement strand
GTTTATAAAAAATAAAACAAAGAAAACCTTTAAAAGATTTGAAGCATACTCATAGTTTTACGACTGCATAAACATATGGCATCTTGTACAATAGACTATACATGCACTTGCCATTCAAAGACTAGACATATTGACATGTTTCAGCATATGGCATAAAATTACTGACTAGCTATTTACACAATGTTTCTCAGTTTCAAGATATATATATTCTGTTTTTAGATTCGGTACATCTCACAAACACAGGGCCTACCTGCTGATAGGTTGCTCAGTTCAGCCACCAAGACCACTCGCTTCTTCAAACGAGATTGTGATGCTAATTTCCCACTGTGGAGGCTGAAGGTAAGTTAATGGGATGGCGGTAGTAGTACCATCACATTATGCTCTATTGATGAAATACAATTGGGTAATCTCAAGTAATCTTTTTCTTTGTTCAGTAGAATTGTCCCAAAGTTGAAAGTGGTATATTTTATGTTAATTTATTACATAATACCCAACGAGGTTTTGTGTATTGATGTTTTACAATTTTAATTCATGTGAATTATGATAGTGGTATATGAAAATATAAATATATGTATAGTGGATACTAGATTTTGTTACAAAAAGGAACTATAAATATATTTAAAATAGTACCAAATTCAATCTTAAATGCTTTTTAAAATAACGAGAAGTTTGCTTTGCCTTTGAACTTTTAAATAGATATGCCTCAATTGATTTGTGAAATTTAATTAAATCTACAGAGCTAAATATGCTGATTTTTATGATAATTTGTATAATCTATGACATTTTCTCTAAATAAAATAAAATTAGAATGGAAGGGGATAAACATCCCGGAAATAACCCTAATAGTGAAAGGAATAAGGGGGTAAGGAAAACATGCACTGGTGGAAGCAATTGAATGAGTAAGCAAGAATTTGAAATGCTAAATATAGTGC
>NW_022729021.1:1072674-1083807 GCF_011630105.1 Anneissia japonica | reverse complement strand
AAACGTATTTCTTCTATTATAAGTGAGTAAAGTTTTCTAATTTCTCTCTAAAATCTGCACTGAAATTCTCACCAGTGTTTGCCGACGACGTACTGGTGAAGAAAGTTGCCAAGTTTGCTGGTCAAATTCTCTGGATCCGCCACTGTTTCGTGACTGTCGTCTGCAACTCTGCTGAGTTTCGGCCAATTTACTTGGCAAAAAACATATTTCTTCTATTATATGTGCGTGAAGTTTTCTGATTTCTCTCTAAAATCTGCACTGAAATTCTCACCAATGTTTGCCCGACGACGTACTCGTAAAGCAAGTTGCCAAGTCACTGGATGAATTTTCGTAGTGTCTGATCTAGCAGGGGATCCTGAGGGCCGCCCCTGTTTTGTGACTGTCGTCTACAGAATGTCTCTGCGTCATTTCGTTTTCGCTTTGTATTTCCGATCCGGATGAAACCTTGCAAATGATGAAGTAAAAGGTTTCTTTTAATTCTTTTCTCATTACTCCACTTCTTCCTGCATAAATAAATGGATTCATCATCGAGTTAGCGACGGCGAGAAAATCTGCTAACCACAAGTACCAGACCAGTGAGGTAGAAACATTATCAATGAGTTTGCGAACAATGATTTTAAGAGCACTTGGTGCAATACACAAAATGTAAACCAGAAGTACTATGGCTGTTGTCTTGGCCATTTTTATTTCTCGTTTACTAACTTTCTTCTCGCGACGTGAGGCAGCCTTCGTTGCTTTTTTTGACGCAAAGAAAATATAGGCATACAGTATAAACATGATAGGAATTGAAAGGCCGATAGCCACTACTTTAACGAAAAATTCCACAGGGTTTCCGTACTTTTCATAAATGGCAGATCTCCCGCAATCGTATTCATACGTCACGTTATGTGGTGGCACGAAAAGGCTTGCGACAGCACTTACTGCAAACGAACTTCCGCCTGCGAGAAGCCCAAACAAATCAACACATACAGAAATTCGAAATGCTCTTTTAACTGACACCCATACACGGTATCGTAAAGGATATTTAATCGCAAGGAATCGGTCAATAGTTATCACCAACAGATTCAGCACGGACATAGAAATCAATATTGTGGCGGGCATATAATACCACATTGCACAGCCATTCATATAAAGGAACTGTCTACGAAGAAAGCTTCCTACCATACAGAGGGGAACTCCAATCAAGCCAGTTAAGAAATCAACAATTGCTAAGGATGCAATGAAGATACTGCTCGGAGTATTTTTACGATTCCTATACACACTGAGTATAACAATGAAGTTTCCAAGTATTGTCACCAACATAACGGCCAAGTATGTGACGATCACATAAATAAATAGCCCTACAGAAACGTTTTGCTGTAGCAACAAATCAATTGTTGCCATTGTGAAAATTCAAAAAAGAAAGAAGATTGTAGCAATCAACAATTGCTAAGGATGCAATGAAGATACTGCTCGGAGTATTTTTACGATTCCTATACACACTGAGTATAACAATGAAGTTTCCAAGTATTGTCACCAACATAACGGCCAAGTATGTGACGATCACATAAATAAATAGCCCTACAGAAACGTTTTGCTGTAGCAACAAATCAATTGTTGCCATTGTGAAAATTCAAAGAAGAAAGAAGATTGTAGCAAAAGTATGTCTGGTGTTTAAAATTACAGGACCCACTTCCATAGGCGTTCGTAAATAAATGTATGAAGTCATTCGTAACGAATTCATATGTATTCATGTGGTCGATTGTTCAGGAAGTTACGTATTTATGGGATAGAAACAAATCGGTTAAAAAGGTTACACTAACCTTTACCACCTGGCACGTTACCACCTGACAGTGAAGAGAGACACGGATTGGAACTATTATACATTGGGGGAAACACCGATGACAGCAATTTTTTCATGTACGTGACCCGAAACAGTGACATTAAAGGCCACGCCCAAATACGTATTTAATCATGTGAAGAGAGACACGGATGAATTTATTTTATTGGAACTTTTATACATTGGGGGTAACAAAAATACCAATGACAGCAACTTTATCCTGTACATAAACCGAGACAGCAGCCCCAAGGAACCCCCGGGGGTCTTATATAGTAGCAACATGATAAAATCAGGCAAAGAGAGACAGGAATGTAACCAACTAGGAATTACTACTTGTGCATTGTAGAATGCTGGAACACCGATGACAGCAATTTTTTCATGTACCTGACCCTAAACAGTGACAATAAAGGCCGCGCCCAAATGACATTAATCATGTGAAGAGAGACATGGATGATTTTTTTTTTATTGTTAATATTATACATTGTTGGTAACATAAATACCAATGACAGCAACTTTATCCTGTACATAAGCCCAGACAGCAGCCCCAAGGGATCCACGGGACTACTTGTACATTGTAGAATGCTGAAACACCGATGACAGCAATTTTTTCATGTACGTGACCCTAAACAGTGGCATTAAAGGCCATGCCCAAACGTACATTAATCATGTGAAGAGAGACACGGAAGATTTTTTTTTATTGGCACTATTATACATTGGGGGTAACATAAGTACCAATGAAAACAACTTTATCCTGTACATAAGCCCAGACAGCAGCCCTAGGTTCCCAAATGGACTTATTATTTATAGTATGATATGGTCGAATCTAATAATGATTAGAGACAATAGAATGCAACTGAAACACCTTATTATGACACAGACAGTGGTTCTGGAGATCAACTTCAGAATAAAAAAGGAATTTAGTGAAGGATGGGACAACTTACAATGTATAAATTTGGGCATGGCCTTTAATGCCACTGTTTAGGGTCACGTACATGAACAAATTGCTGTTATCGGTGTTTCAGCACAGTGTACTGGAGTGGATGAGGCGGTATCAGCCGTTTATTTCAAAACAGCTAAATTTCCAGATATTTTGTGTCAGGTATGTGTGATTACTCATATACCATATGAGTAAGTGGCTGATAATGGTATTTTGGTACAAAACCATTTATTTTTGATAACAACAATCAAGGTAATTGCTAGGCCAAAGAAGCAAGCTTTCTAAGCCGTCCACCACCAGCCTGAATTGTTTATCAGTACTGTGCCTACTTCCTGCTTGGGTAATTAAGGCCCTTCAATGCAAGCCTGAAAACAATGGGAGACTCAGCAGAGAACAATGCTTCTACCATGATGGAAATGCATGGTCAAAAGGAAACATATAATAATAGGCCTAGCCAAGAGGGAGAAAACCAAGAAGAGAATTTGTTTGTAACATTCCAAGACAGTCAAAGTACTACAATCAAGTGTATCTCGAATTGCCAATTTGAGAATATTGAAAAGGGCAAGTCTCTGGAATGTACTTTGTGTGAAGACCATTACCACAAACAGTGTGTTGGAATGAAGACTAAACAAAACCCAAGAGTTTGGTTATGTCCAACTTGTAAGGAAATTCCTTCAAATCTTGATAAGCTTCACAGAAAAAATACAGAACTAGAAGAAGCAATGGCAAATCTACTTAAAATGAACCAGCAATTATCAAAGCAAATCAAAGAACAGACAGTCACGATCACCCAGTTAAAATCACAGCTACAATCTGTGACAAATAGACCTACTACTAGCACTAGTTCTGTCTCGACGAATGATCCAATTCAATCAAGGAATGCTTCCAAAAATAATCTACAAAGAAAACCATCAGACACACCAGCGAATGATGTACCAGTAATAAATGGACATCCAGTAGATACACTAATAATTGGTGACTCCATTGTGAAGGATATCAGTGAGAAAGGACTTAAAAATACAAAAGTAATCTGTATGAGAGGTGCAAAGGTATGTGATGTGAAGGAAAAGCTGAGCAATATAAATGATCGCCACTTTGAATGTATCATAATTCATGTGGGAACCAACAATTGCACGTCAGAAGAAAATCTCAACCAAGGAATGGCTGAATATAAAAGTATGGTAACTGATGTTAGAGCTCTCCTTCCTAACACGTATTTAAAACTCTCAACCATATGCCCTAGATCAGATAATTTGCAATACCAACGACGTGTTGATATCTTTAATCTTGCAATCAGTGATATCGCATTGACAACAGATTGCTGCCAAGTAGTTAATAATGATGAAACATTTAAGTTACAAAATGGATGCTTAACAAAGCGAAACCTTAATGGAAGCGGACTGAATCTGTCGAAAGAAGGCACAAGGACACTAATCCACAATATTAACAATGTACACAACATCATTAAACCAAGGAATGTAATGAGAATTTACAACAAGGTAAAACAAAAAAAGAATGACAGGAAACGACCAAGCTACGATAGAAGATACAGGATTGACGAGAATGTCCCCAGAAACACTATCTCTCACTGCCAAAAATGTGGTTTAACAAACCACACTACACGAGATTGCTTTCGCAATCATGCTATCAAGTGCTATAGATGCCATCAAAGCGGTCATAAAGCGTACAATTGTGTGCAACAACCATCTCGCATATGTAGTAGCAGACCAGCATAGGATACAGCCCGCAACATATCAAATCAACAAGAACAAGAACTACACTGTTACAATAAATTTCACTGTCTACATGATGAACTCGAACTTCTCATAAACATAGCTGAAGGATCTGATCTCAGAGATCATCCACCTAGTCCAACAGATAATAAAAATAAAAGGCGACATAGAAGAGGAAAAAAGGGTAGGCCTAGTAAAAAGTTGCTTAAAGAATCCACTATTATTAAGATTGCGTTCAATAACGTTAATCATCTTAGGCCAAAGATGTATGAGGTATCATCTTTTTTAATTAATAACAATATACATATTCTTGGTATTGCCGAGACATTTTTAAAGAATGATATGGGTGTTTCTATTAAGGGTTATAGATGGTTTAACAAAAATAGGATCGATAAAAATGGAGGGGGGTTGGTTTATATGTATCCAATGATATTACTATTCTAGATGATAATTTGTTTGAATGTAATTCTGATGATTATGAAAGATTATGGCTGAAAGTAAAAATTAATAATGAAAAGCCACTTTATATAGCAACTGCATACTTTCCTGTCGAGGGTGTCAATAAGGAATTAACAGTAGCATTGTACAATCAACTCTTATCAGAAACCTTAAAAATTGAAAATTCTTGTGATGAGGAAGAGCCATCTATTCTTATCATGGGCGATTTTAATGGTCGAATAGGCGATGCAATATGGTGATAACATCTTAAATTCAAATGGGAAAAAATTACTCGAATTTAGTGACAACTCGGAAATGACGATCTTAAATCGCACAATTTTTTGTGAAGGAAAAATAACTTGGGCAAAAGGAACACAAAATAGTATCATTGATTATATGCTAGCTTCTGAGAGCCTTATCAATAAAGTAGAGAAACTACTGGTTGATGAATTGAGGAATTACAGTGTTGGTAGTGATCACAACATGATGATTGTAACTTTAAATTATGATATTAATAAATGTGTTTTACATGGGGGTAAAAAGAAATGCGATACTCTTATCTGGGATATAAAAAATGGCCAAGACTACTCTGCTTACCAAAGTGAACTTAAGCTTGGTTTTGAAAATTGGGATACCCATAAATTTGACAATATTAATGACCTATGGAAATCATGGAAATCAATTGTCATTTCGGCTGCTGAAAAGGGGATTGGGAAACGGGTAGTAAACAATAAAATTAAACCGTGGTTTGACAAAGAAGCCGATAATGCTATTAAAAATAGAAAAAAGCTGCAAAAATACATAGGCAGTATTTAAAAAGAGGTGATAGAGATGATGCTACTTGTGAGTTTCTTTGGAGGAATTATCAGGAAAAACGTGTTTATGCTAAATCAATTATTAAACAAAAGATTAATAAGAAGAGAATGGATAAATCAATTGTAATTGCTAGTAGAGGTGGACAAAGATGTAAAGAGTTCTGGGAGACTCTTAGGGGTCCAAAACATAAACATCAATCTGTTGACTGTATAAAATCACCCTTATCAAATGAAATTATTACTGAGAAGGAAAAACTGAATCAGACAGTCAAACAATATTGGGAAACAATTGGGAAAATGCATATGAATATGCATGATATTACTTCCTTTAATACTACAATCTTCATCCAAAATTTCCGCAATGAATTAAGTCTAGAGGACCCTACGGATAACAATATGTGCACCTCTAGTGGTACTGAACATAACTTTTTGTATAATATAGAATTAAGCAAAGATATTGTTTCTACTGCTCTAACACAGGCCAAAAATAATAAGGCACCAGGTCATGATGGAATAACTAATGAGCTGTTAAAGAATGGTGCAGAACATATTCAGCACTCTCTCCTTGGTATGTTCCAAAGGATCAATGAATTAGAGAAAATCCCAATCATAATACCAATATTTAAGAAAGGTAGTAGACTAGATCTAAACAATTACAGAGGGATATCTTTAACATCATGTGTGTCTAAGATTTTTAACAGAATTATTGCTTTCTCAATAACTGACTTCCTGGAAAATGAAAATGTCCTTACAAAACTGACCAATGGAAACCTACGATCCACATTCAAATTCATTCAAATTGGCCAAAGATCACTTTTTCTCAAAAATTGATCTCAGTAAAGGTTATTGGCAGGTTCCCATGGAAGAAGCTTCTAAACCCCTCACCTCATTCATAACCCCAGATGGGTTATTTCAATTTAAAGTTATGCCGTTTGGCTTAGTCAATGCACCGGCTACTTTTAGTAGGATCATGAGAAAGTTGTTGTATGGTATGGATGACATCCTCAATTATATTGATGATATTCTTTTTCACACTGCTTCTTGGGAACAGCATAAGGTAGTATTAAAGGAATTGTTTCGACGGTTGCGTGCGGCGAACTTGACAGCACGCCCTAGCAAGTGTTTTATTGGGTACGAAACAATTGAATTTCTCGGGCATGTTGTAGGACATGGTAAGCTTCAGCCTCGACCAGAGAAAATACAAAGTATCCTGGATGCAAAACGGCCGGAAACGAAAAAACAACTACGATCTTTCCTGGGAATGACCAATTATTATAGAAGGTTCATTCCGAGTTACTCTGTAATTGCTTCACCTTTGACTGACAAAACTAAAAATAAAGAACCAAACAAAATAAGTTGGGAAGTAAGTCAAGAAAATGCTTTTATCATGCTCAAGGCTAAGTTAAGAAGTTCTCCTATTCTTTGTCTCCCAGACTTAAGTAAACCATTTGTTTTAAGGACAGATGCCAGCGATGGAGGAATTGGGTTCGTTCCGAGTTACTCTGTAATTGCTTCACCTTTGACTGACAAAACTAAAAATAAAGAACCAAACAAAATAAGTTGGGAAGTAAGTCAAGAAAATGCTTTTATCATGCTCAAGGCTAAGTTAACAAGTTCTCCTATTCTTTGTCTCCGAGACTTAAGTAAACCATTTGTTTTAAGGACAGATGCCAGCGATGGAGGAATTGGAGCCGTTCTGCTTCAGAATTACGGAACCGAGAAGTTTCCCGTTGCCTACGCCAGCAAGAAGTTGCTGCCTCGAGAGAGGGCTTACTCCGTTATGGAAAAAGAGTGTCTTTCAATAGTCTGGAGCGTACGTAAGTTTGAACCATACTTATATGGTCGAGAGTTTACCTTAGAAACAGACCATCAGCCTCTAGTTTTTATGCAAAAGACAAAATTGGCAAACGGAAGAATAATGCGATGGGCATTAGCCCTCCAACCGTACAGGTTCCGAATAGAGGCAATAAAGGGCAGTGACAACGTGGGTGCAGACTACCTTAGTCGCGCGTAATTAAAGGTGGTAATGTAGGGAGAGAAAATGTAAGTAAACATACATTGTTCTTGATAAGGGGGGTAAATGTCACAGGTGACATTATAATTTTAGATGTTTAATTAATTTTTTGTCATTATTAACGAACGGGTTTGCTACCAATAAAGATAAGGGGAAGTTACGTTATATCCAGGGTTGTGCTGAGTATGCAAATGAGGGAAATTGTGCAGGTCAATTTGCTGATGAATATCAGGGCTGTGTTAAACATGTAAACCAGGTAAGTCGTGCATGATATTGATTGGCTGAGAACTATGAATAATGAGATAGGTTGTGAAATGTTAAATTGGGTGTGATTTGGAGGGGTACTTGGTTTTGAGGTGTGCAAGATAGAGGACGATGTCCGAAATTTTAGATAGAATTGTGCACACAGCCTACAGATATCAATTGCCATATAATATGTGTATTTTGAGCAATGAATGTTGCAAATAGGCAGGGAACCGGGATTGACGACTGCTACATAAGGAAAATAGCATATTGAGAATGCAAATTGGTGAGCTCAACACTAAACTGATACGAGGTGGCGATTGCAGCTAAAACTACGGATCTAAATGAGTTACGGTACCTGCATGGTGAAAACCAGAAATTTTACACATACTCTTGATACGTGAGTTACAGTGAACTTATTATTGAGTTAAACGTTGAATTTTGTGAACGTGAGATACGTAACAAAATTAACGAGGAGTTGAAGTTGAGACCGTATATACGAGCTACCTCACGGTGCAGAAAACGTACGGGAGTGAAATGCATTATTTTGAATTGGAATGGTGAACTCTACCAGCTAATAACGGAGTGAATAAAAGTGAACTTATTGTTGAAATACATATAATATAGAAAGCAAATTGATATTACATAATTGTGTAAAGGAATTAATGATCATAAGATAAGCCATCTAAGTCAAAAGATATTTGCTACGTATACAGATATATATATTTAATGAAGACGATTGAAACTTCTGTGATAGTTTAAATGCCATAAGGATAATTAGTAATGTTATCTATCTTATAACGTAATATTTGATGGAAGAGCTGTACTGATAAGTTGTATTGTTAAAGAATTAATGTGTAACTACTACTACTTGTTAACCACTACTTGTTAATTACGGTAGTATTGGTTTGAGATGATTAGTAAACGTATAATAATAGTGATGAAATTCCATGATGAAAGTTAATATGAGTGATGAAATTCGATGATGACAGTTAATGTTAGTGATGAAATTCCATGATGACAGTTAATATTAGTGATAAAGAATGAGGGTTTTTTTTTTTTTAAATTTAAACAGAAAATTGAAATGATAGGATACTGCGTGTATCATAGCTACACATACAAAACCGTGATGAGCAATAAGTGATGCTAACGAAGTGATTATTCTTTCTATTATATATCAGCCTAGATAGTGAGGCAATGGTGAGTGAAAAACGTGGAGTTAAATTATAGATGCATTTTTGATATTTCATTAATGGTTTGTATTTGAAGAAATGATACATGGTCCTTTATAGATAGGAAACTTTGTTTTTTTTTTATTTTATGATATGCATGCGAACTTGATTCCCCAACGTAAAGCTGGTGGGTGCACTACTCTGTAATAAATAAGTAATTTGATAATTATTTGTTTGATGATTCTTTGTGTCTCCTGTAAATACATGTTCGGACCTTTTGTCAGACGGGTTCACAGAGGCCGTGTGACAATCTCGCTCCCATTATATATCATTATCCCATGTCTCCAATATTGTTTATCTCATTTAATCACCCTCTTTATGTATTGCCGACTGTTTATTGTTTTACATTGGATCTGGTATTTGCCAACTTATCAATATCCATCCGTTTTCAAGAAATATACAGAGCACTAACACTTTAGAGAATAACAAATACTTTAAATATAAATCTTCTGCGTTCAGTTTAAAATGAAATCAAATATATTTTAAGCTTATTCCTCCATTCCCTTTCAATTATCTAAAGAGATATTTAACCGCTTCAATTAACATTGGATTCGATCAAGGCCTGTACATATAGCTCCTATAGAATCTGTGACTCAACAAACCAATTTTAAAACAAGAAATGTGATTGGACAAACGCATGTCTAAAAACACGTCCGTATATTTGCTAGGCCTAAGTTCCATTTTCGCGCTTCTTTTAAAATTGTTCAAATGTTAAAATCACTGAACTGCTATACGGTACTCCTCAGTTGATTTGGATAGGCATGGACAAATAAAATATACAGTAATCTGAAAATTATCCTGATTTACAAATGTTCAACATTATAAAATTCAAATACCGTAAAACCTCGAATTAAAGCCCATCGGCTTCTTCTTTTGTTTGCGAAATTGATGCTTCTTTTCGAGATGGGCTTCTTTTTGAGATGGGCTTCTTTTCGAGGCTACTTTTGCAAACTAAGGAGGGGGGCTTCTTTTCAAAATGAATGGTGTACATTTAGGGAATTATACTATGAAACATTATTATGGTCACTGTAAACATTTTCCTCCTACGAAATGCTGTTAAAATAGGCCTACAAAGATTTTTTTTTTGTTAAATCATTGTGATAAAGTATAACAGTACAGACTAAAATTTATAATTTCTTTCAAATTTTTCAAATCTGTAACACTTACTTTTTGACAACAGAGAGTATAGTCATTATAGTAGTAATTGTAATTTATGTACAATGTATACATACTGTACTATCTCGAAAAGAAGTCCATGCTATCTTGAAAAGAAGCCCAGTGCTTTTTTTCGAGGCTAATTTGCAAACTAAAAAGGGGGCTTCTATTCGAGAAGGGATTTTTCTCGAGATTAAGCCCATTGGGCTTCAATTCTAGGTTTTACGGTATATGGAAATGCAGCAAAAACAAAAATAATAATACATTAAATAAATTTAAAAATAATAATAAATTAATTAATAAATTAAATTTTTAATAACAATTTTGTCTTTCCTAATGTAAGGAAAAATATCACTCATTAATTGGACTTAGGGGTCATTCGTTTACTGGTCATTATTCGTTTTTTATGTATTTACAAGTAGAGTTGAATGGTTTGCAACATTTTTAATGTACACCAGCTTCGCAAACCATTGTTTAATCCAACATGATTGATGATGATGATTGATGATTGATTGATGATGATTGATGATTGATTGATGATTGATTGATGATGATTGATGATTGATTGATGATGATTGATGATGATGATTGATGATGATTGATGATGATGATTGATGATGATTGATGATGATGATGATGATGATGATGATGGTGATGGTGATGGTGATGGTGGTGATGGTGATGGTGATGGTGATGGTGATGGTGATGGTGATGGTGATGATGATGATGATGATGATGATGATATTG
>NW_022729021.1:1069739-1071563 GCF_011630105.1 Anneissia japonica | reverse complement strand
AATAAACAATAAAATAATCAAGTAAAATGTAACCGTTGAAATGCTTACAAGATAATTAAATGTGATACATGAACAATTTAATGAAAGTAAACAGATTTTAGATGTGAGAATTTTTTTTATTTATTTATTTTTAAAAATAATTTGAGAACTCCATATAGGTGCACAACCCGATTTTTCATACTGGCGTCGATTAAAAAATACACAACTCCTTATATACTATGCCCATATACTGAAACTATAATCTATGTAGGGAGCCACACATAATGCTGGTGTCATCAAATATTAAAGTTTGTTTAGAGAAATATGTACATGTTGTAGGAAGCCTTATATATCTAATTTTGTTCTTGGGTGACAAAGTGATGATGGGTGCCGCTTTTTTCAAAGTGAACCCAATAAATCGTATAGTATAGTAGACACTTAACTCACTTAATTTTGAACATCCAAGATTTAAATAAGAATAAATAACACAAGTCGTAAACTGCGGTATTGCCAATATTTATTTTAAATACTACGATATTTCCAGCATAGCTCTTCATCATCTTCAAGTAAAAATGATGAAGGGCTAAGCTTAAAGCCATTCTGAAAAAATTCAGTGTTAAATTATACAATTTGCAAGTTGCCATACTGTAAAGTCTGAGTAGTATATAAAGTTAAACGGAGATAAGGGGAAAATGCAAGACCAGGTGGGCCGGGGAAACCATTCTTTATCTATTTTCTCCCTTCATGCTTTGATTAGGGGATTAGCTAATGAAAAGTTATAAACAAAATATACTGTAGTAAAAGTGAACAAATAAATGTAGGCCTATAACAAAATATACATATATAGTTAAAGGGGCATAAAATATATATATAGTGTATAAAATACAAGTATTAGAGTCAGGAAGCAGCGAATATGACATTATAATATATGAGTTTATTTTATAATGAAATCAACTATATTAAATAATTTATACCTTAAAATTAAAAATGATTAAGCTTGATAATCTTGTATGCTCTTTCAATCACCTAAAGTGATATTAAACGCTTTTGGAACGCATTGGAATCGATGTATACATAGATCCTATAGAACCTGTGATTCAACAAAATTTACACAGCTCAGTGTGATTGGACCCCACAAACGCGTGTCTATAAACACGTTAGTAAAAAATAATCTGAAAGTTATCCTGATTTACATATGTTCAAAATCATAAAATCCAAATATCACTCACTGATTTTACTTATGCTCATAATTTAGAGGTCAATACATTTTATGTAATTAAGTACAGCAATTTAGTTGACTTCCAAAAGCACGGAGAATTGATTTGCAAAATCATTTTTTATTTAAATGTACACTTTCAGAGGGGAGGACGGTGTACCGAGAAAGAGCACTGTTTGTACACATGCGAAAATGTTTATAATTGTGAACGACAACTTAGCATAACTGGTAATCTGATGACCTCCATAATGAGATGTCGAATACAAGGACACGTATCTGTGCTAATGCAATCACCAGCTCCTTAAACCCATGTTTAATCCAAGCAGGATTTTTAAAAATAGGATGTAGGATGGCAACTTGATTAATACATATATTCCTATATGTTAAGTTGTGTTAATCACAGGGAGTCAAAAATACACAACTCCTTATATACTATGCCCATATACTGAAACTATAATCTATGTAGGGAGCCACACATAATGCTGGTGTCATCAAATATTAAAGTTTGTTTAGAGAAATATGTACATGTTGTAGGAAGCCTTATATATCTAAATTTGTTCTTGGGTGACAAAGTGATGATGGGTGCTGCTTTTTTCAAAGTGAACCCAATAAATCGTATAGTATAGTAG
>NW_022729021.1:1065603-1068617 GCF_011630105.1 Anneissia japonica | reverse complement strand
GATTGTATGTTGTTGTTATTATTATTTTTATTATTATTATTATTATTATTATTATTATTATTATTATTATTATTATGATTATGATGATGATGATGATGATGATGATGATGATGATGATGATGATGATGATGATCATGATCATGATCATGATCTTTAATTGTATTAAAGAGGGTCCCTGAATGTCAGTTAACATACTGGGATAAACTAGAAGGGTTACCCTCTTTAAAGATGGTTGAAATAAAAAAAATATACCCACTCTGACCCAAGACCCCTGTTACGCGCCTGGTGTTAGCGCCAATGTGTGCCCTTGTGCGGACAGGAGATGTGACCCCCTCTGAAGCTGGAAACCTTGTTTTTGCAAAATAAATTGATGCAATTTGCTGTTATAGGCCTAATCAATAAATTCCTCATCAACCGATATAACCTTAAACATTCTTGGAATTGATATAACATTAGTGATGTCGTACACACCCTTCAGTGTGAAATGTGGCTCTCTTTGCAAGCACATCTAACATCTAAAGAAAGAAGAGCTTAGATTGGTACCAGATAAAATAATTTTGTTATCAACATTAATACATTATGCTAATTTTCATCTTTGTAAGTGCATAAGACAGTGCAAATTATTTCTGTGACAGTCTTTTGAAGTGTGTAAAGCTCAGTTTTATCCCATACATAGTCAAAATATTGGGGGGGGGGATGATTCAGTGGACCATCCCCCCCCCTTGTCAAATATTGGGTATTGGGGGGGTATATCCCCTCCATCCCCCCGGGATCTACGCCTATGGACTTGCATACCCCTTCACATAATATTGTTCGTCTTAAGCCTTACTGATGCACATACTTCAAATTCCAGCGGTACCTAAATGCTTTACAGTCTTCAAATCATTTTTTTTTTCTGTAATATATATTAAAGCCTCAACTAGCGTTTACTATACAAAACCCTGTTCAAAAATCTGTCGCGTTACAGTTGTGTATAAACCAGCAATCTGTATGAGCTGTCTATATCCGTGCTTTTTCTTGTCCAATGGTAGCAAAGCAAACAGGAAATCTTGCTGAAAGATATCATTGTGAATTCTGCAGAGTGACCAAACTAGGTTTGAAATATTGAATCATGATGGCTTCAGATTTTCACCCTTGCTTCACATGCTGAAAGATATAACAAAACAGTTCTTTAAATCAGAGCATGATACATGCAGTAGTCCTGTGCATTTTGAAACCCTTTTTTTGAAGAAAAAAAAGTGAGTCATGAAAAATCATAAAAATACATACACTAGGTCAAAATAAAAATTGAGGGGCAGGGCAAAATAAACAAGAACTGTCAGTTGGAATATGAATAATGCTCTAATTGTTTTAAAATTTTAAATCATAATAATTAAGCAAATTTTGCCGTTTATTGAAAATGTATCTTAAAATTTTCTACCCACATTTTAAATGTTGTATTTTCCTTCGACATGAATGTATTGATATTTTGTTTTGCAAACCCACTGTTCGACGAAGATGAAGATTTAAAATAAAAATAATTTTTTTTTACCAGTTAGCTCACCCGCTGCCGTGAATTGGAAATTGAGAAAAAAAAATAATGTTTATTCTGTTCCGCAACATTACCGAAAGAAATCTTAATTTGTTCACATAAATAAAAGAATTAACAGATCAATGCAAATTGTTGTAAATATGAGGGAGTTTTGGTAATAATGATAATAATAACAGTAGCATAGGCCTAGCCTATAAAGGCCTAGGCCTACCCCTAAAAATTATTTAATAAATCATATCATGGATTTTACAATAATAAATAAGTGAGAACACGGCCCAATTTACCACCCTCCAATACTTAAATTATAGGGCAGACTGAGCTTATCCCTCCTTAGAATATCCTCATTTCCGTCTTTTCTTAATAATAGGCCTAGTCATAGCATGCTTGTTATCCCCTAGCTAGGCTCCTATGCCTAGAGATCCAATCTAATCCAAACCAATCCAATTGTTGATACTAAGTCTAATGCGCCAATTTAAACAACATTAAATGAATAATAATAGAAAAACAATTCTTACCTATTGGTACTGCTGAAATACTTCAGAAAATATGGTTAAACTGCCTGTTTCATCATCATGAATGTGCACTGAAAAAGAGCTCTAAAACCACTAACAAATTTCAGTTAACTGATAACATTTAAAAGCACCTTTGTTAATTTCCATGGCCTTCAGTGATAAACATGGATAAAGTGACCAATCAAATTAAGTAATTTCAGATTATCTGTGGTTGGCTGAACAGATTAAATGACAACACCTGTTATTGTTAGCTTGTTAAACTTGTGTTTTAAAGTTGTATGTTTTATTATACGCCATGATTTAGTATAGGCCTAGACCTTGGCTATGTAATGTTAATTATACTGCCAGGACTTTCATAATATAATTTTTTTTTTAAATTATTTCAGCAGAATAGGAAAGCAGGTAAAATCTCCCAAAAATATGACAATTTAGAGGTTTCAAAGGCTTAGAAAGTACCCTTACAGAAAAAAATCTATAGAACTATATAGACCTTCTATAGAGATTAATCGATTTCTATAGAAATTATATTCTATAAAATTGTTTTATAGAGGAACTAGTTTCTATAGAATTCTATAACATTCTATATACACATATTTAAATTAATTTCTATGATCTTAACTTTTTTTTGTTTCATTCTATTCAATTTCATTTATTGACACATTCGTGTCTGACCAGTATAGTCCTATCAACATGTTTAAATCTTGCATATTCAGAAATTCTATAGAATATTCTAAACAAACGATATGACAAGTTCTCTATAATAAAACTAACTATATAATTTCTATATTTATTCTATAAAAAATTATAGGCCTTTACCTGTATTTTTTTAACGTACTATAAAAAATTTATAGGGATTAGGCCTATCTCTATAAGAACATATAAAACCTCTATAGAGTATAACACATATGAAATTTGAAAATAAATATATTTTATATAGTATATTCTGTAGACCTATATAATATTCTAAACCA
>NW_022729021.1:1060633-1062899 GCF_011630105.1 Anneissia japonica | reverse complement strand
TGATAATAATGATAATAATAACAATAATAATAATAATAATAATAATAATAATAATAATAATAATAATAATAATAATAATAATAGTTATGAGTAAATTCCAAAAAATAAAATATAAAATAAAATAAAATCGGGTAACTACAGAAACGAATCGAAATGAAAAGTTATGCCTTAAAAAACGAGAACCCACTAAGGATACCAAGATCCCTGTTTAAACCAGATACGTGTGTTTTGTGTCTGATAATGAGTTTGAGTTCCACGAGTCTACGTTGGTGGAGGGAGGAGAAATTAGTGGATATGAGGGCACACCGTAGGTTGCTGAGAGAATGGTTGGGAGAGTTAAAGTGTTCTGCTACAGGAAAACCTGTTCGATTGTGTCGGATAGAAGATTTGTGGTTATTAAATCTGGACCTAAAATCAACACCAGTTTCGCCAAAATAATGACCATCATCACAAATATTGCAGAATAACAAATATACAACATTGTGAGCATCACAGTTAAGAGAGGGGAGACGAATATTGCAGCCAGAATGAGGCATAGAAATAGAGCAATCGGTGATGATAAATTTACAAATTTGACATCTAGGCTTGTGGCATTTGGTATTACCAGCGGACCTACAGGATGAAAGTAAGCGAGATGAAGATAGAATAGATTTTAGATTGGGCGGTTGGCGGTTGGCTACTACTGGGGGATCATTAAAAATAGTGTTTATGGAGGGATCGAGTTTGAGGGATTGAAATCCTTGTTTAAGTCTGTTAGCTATTTGGGAATTGCTGGGACTGTAATCAATGACTAGGGGTATGCGTTCCGTGATGGGCTTAGGATTGGGAGAGAGGAGAGAAGGTCTAGAAAACCTATTAGCTCTAGAGGTTTGCTTGAGGATGAATTTAAGAGGATAACCTTTATCCAGAAAGTAGGCCATGAGCTTGTTGACGTGGTCAAAGTAGTCATCACCGTTGGAACAAATTCATCTGATGCGAAGACATTGGCTGAATATCAATGATTGTTTGAGTTTAAGGGGATGAAAGCTGTTATAGTTAAGATAACAGTGACGATTGGTGGGCTTACAGTACAAAGAAGTCGAGAGT
This sequence comes from Anneissia japonica, assembly GCF_011630105.1. Classification (NCBI taxonomy): domain Eukaryota; kingdom Metazoa; phylum Echinodermata; class Crinoidea; order Comatulida; family Comatulidae; genus Anneissia; species Anneissia japonica. The sequence goes on along the minus strand of NW_022729021.1, from coordinate 1,061,813 downwards.
TTCCCGTCTGTAACCTTGACAGAGACATCGAGGAACGGGAGAGTGTGTTGAGAGTGTTCAAACGTGAATTTAATAGTGGGATGGAAAGCGTTCGCATGAGTTTTGAAAAGCTCAAGCGCATCAATGCCATGGTTCCATATAAAAAAAATGTCGTCAATGTATCTGACATAATGCATAGGTTTGAGATGAAAACTGTTGATAAGTTTCTCCTCGAGGGAAGACATGAAGGCATTAGCATAATTGGGGGCCATTTTAGTACCCATGGCAGTACCGCTGATCTGAAGGTAGTGTTGATCTTTAAATATAAAATTATTATGGGTAAGTATGAACCTAGAAATAGATAAAATATCCTGGATGTGATCTAATGGAAACAAGTTTTTGCTGAGCAACGATTCAAGGGCGACTAGGCCTTCAGCATGGGGGATGTTCGCGTACAGGGATGTGACATCCATGGTGACCAATAGAGCATCCGTCTGAAGGTTAGGGATTTGTGAGAGATTGTTGAGAAAGTGCGTGGTATCTTTGATGTAGCTGGGGATGGAGGGAATGAAAGGTTTAATAACAGAATCCACGTAACCGGATAGGTGTTCAGTAAGCGTTCCTATATTGGAGATAATGGGACGGCCTGGTGGATGAATATTGAGCGACTTAGCGATGTCAAATATTTTGAATGGATCAATGGATGTGGATATGTTGTGCGGGTTGGTTGTGAGCATGTTGTCGATAAGTTTGGGTAGCTTGTGTAGTTTTTGAATGGTGTAAAACGTACCTGGCTGTGGGTTCCTAGGGATAAGAGCAGGCATACGTGAACGGGTATGAGTAGATAACCCTGTGGTCATGTTCAAAAGTTCACGTTTAAAATCAACAGTATGGTCCTTATCTAATTTCTTATAAAATGTAGTGTTCGATAATTGTTCATTGGCTTCTTCGATATAACTGGTTTGGCTCATGATGGTCGTGGCTCCTCCTTTATCTGCCTGTCTAATTACGATGTCATCATTGGCTTTAAGAGTGGATATAGCCTTACGTTCGTCTTTTGGTCATAGACCAATCATTGTACAGTTTTATAAGTATTCCTCATTTGCTCTCTGTCACCTTTATTCTTTTTTGATAAGACAGCCTATATTATATTGATTCATGATGTTTTCCTCATTCTCGCTGATGAAGGCCACAGGAGTGG